>NC_134575.1:7870849-8070849 GCF_050947875.1 Dermacentor variabilis | reverse complement strand
CGTCACCTGTACCACTTCAGCGCACAAAAGAAAGCGGCTGCTGCAACAACTCTACGGCGCAGACGAATACGTGAAATGCTAACACCAGCCTGGCAAACTGCAAAAATTTGTATATGTTGTCGTAGATGTTTGCATCACGAAATTCTGCAATAACCCCAGTGCACTTCTCCAACACGAGCTACATTTCGTCGCAGTACGGCTGCCGCTGCGTCTTTCTCTGTGCATTTTGCTCATTCTCTGCCTGCGTGTTGTTCCATTACCGTATACTTCGCAACAGCTTGCAATCGCTGGCTACTCTTGCGCAAAATTTTCCTGAAGTAAATATTGAAATTAAGAGCTGTCAATGAGCGCAAGCTTAAAGTACACCTGTCCTTAATTTCACCAGATCTTGCAATGTATGTCGTATACACCGAATTGCAGCTGTTCATATTTCTAGGCGAGAAGGACGAACGCATTATACAGAGCTTTACATGAACCGCCATTGCGCTGGCCCCCTTAGAACGCTGCTTTGAGGAGCGCGCTCGCAAAGCGACCTCACAGGCTTTGCGGAATAAATTAAATGTGTTTGTTCATGTGCACATATCGTTGTGACCCTGTTTGTATGACTGCTGTCATCAGCTTGCATACACGAATGACGTGCACAGCCGAACGTGTTATTCAAACATGATAGATATCGTACTGCGTCTCTTTCGGTGAGCGAGCTTCTCGATGCGAAGAAGCCTTTGTTTTGCGGAGACTTATGACTTTCAAAAGCGTTTGCAGGTGCATTTTTGCGCGTTCTGCGCCACATGGCATGAAGATGAACAAAGTTGGTCGCTGGCAAACAAACATCGTCGTTGGAAAAAAAAAGACACACTATTCAACGAAAATTACAGGAAAGCTTCGAGTCGAGGGAAAAGGAAAAGGAGGATGTTATTACCATATATTCGTCACGATTGGTGAGTTCAATTATTGCATCAAAATGTCGTTGCGGTGCCAGATTGTTCTGCAAGCGCGCTTTTTTGCACAATGAGTCTTTTAGTGGAGAAGCACGCTTTTCAGGAGCTCACGCAACTGGCACATTTGTCGCGCGCTTCTCTCACTACCAAACTTAAGAATAAATAATAATTAAAAATAAATAACACAATGACAAGTAATAATGGCCACAGCAAAATTTAGGGTTAAATGAAGAAGAACTAGGGGGACTGGTTTTTTTTTTATATCCTCCTTCGTCGTTGTGTGCGCAGTAGTAGAAAAATGTCGCTTTACGTCGTTTATTGCTACCTCAGCAATGAACGCACATGACATATGAACGAGAAGAAAGGGGTTAACCGAAGGGCACACCCATTGTTAGCCACAGCAACATGAATCAAGGAAATCATGGCATAAAATGGTTGTTTTAATTGAAATGTAGAAATTATAAGGTAAAAAGATATGAAAGTGGACGAGAAAAGCAGCCTGCCACCGGTGATAGCCGAACCCACAACCTCCACATGGTTCTGAGTTCTTCTCTTCCTGGCGGCAAGCAGTCCTTTTCGTGCACTTTTATTTCTCTTTACCACATCATTTCTATAAGTCAAATAAAAACAACAAATATTCCTTTTTCGTGTGCTTTTCTTGGCTTACGTTTTTGTTGACTTCATATTGTTGACACTTGATGTATGTTCCTAAAATTTTAACCAACCTACCTGTTCGTTGCTTCTGTGAGTAACGTCTTCGCGTTTGCGCTGAACGGCTGGCCAAGAGTTCGAGCTGACTTTAGCGACGAGGGTTTGCAGCTGTGCTCCCTCAGGCCGCTTTCACCGGTGAAATGCAGGGGTGATGAACAGTTGCCAGCACGAGCTACTTCAAATAGTTTTGCGCATATCTTGTAGTACACTCACAGAAGGCATGATATGGTAATCTTTAGAATTCCAACGGTATTGCTACATTACTTTTTCAGTAAACTTTGATATCAGCCCGAACGAAACATCAATTCTTTACTGAACACAGAGTACTTTATTTTGCGGCAAGCTTGTTGGAATCCTCCGGGCAAAAGCTTTGAAAACCAGCTCCATTTGGGCCTGAAGGTCCTCATGCGGTGGCAGAACATCAGCATACAGCATAAAACACGCGTCCCACTGCACCAGTCATTTACAGAAGAAAAAGAAAACGTACCATCAATATGCCAAAGTCGCAATTATTGCTCATTACAATGCTACATAGAGGTGTGCGAATATTCGAAACTTTCTTAGAGCGAATCTTCTAGTGTCCTATTCGACTCGATCTTCGAATCGAATAGATAATATTCGTAAATGCGAATATTTTGCTGTTACATTCCTATATTTCAGAACGTCAACTGCGCCAAATAAACATAAAAGGGGAGAAAAAGTGGGGTAACTTTTCACCCCTCCAAGCATAGTATAAACATAAAAAATGAGAACTTGCAGGCTGGAACAGGCTGCGTCACTTAGGTAGCCATACTTTACAGGTTATATATACAGCGATCATTCTCACTCTCTGAAGGGTCGTGCAGATGCGAAGAAACTACTGGTTTGCTTCTAATGCTTCATATGTTACTTCCAATAAACAATGCTTCATAACGTATGGTCTAATAACAGAAAAGTGCCAACTTTAAGAATATTTGTGGTAACGGCTGTTCATTATTCGAAAACTATTCCAAAAGTATTCGATATTTGATTCAATTCGTGTTCAATATGGTCTCAAAAATCATTATTGGCACACCCGTATGTTTCACAAGACCCGAAAAACAAAATTGCAATGACTGTGACGCACAGTATACAATATGGAAAAGGGAACTAAATTTATGTCCTCCTTATTCTGTTTACAGAATGCGCTCTAATTTGTTCCGGGTGAAGGTACTTGTAACGATATTTTTTGTATTTATTTAAAACTGAATGTAACCTTAATGTTACCGGCTACATGAGGTAATTTCTGCGCTTGTGTGCTACCATTCGATAAACTTCCTGAAATCATTACTTTCCTTCTCACTCACAAAAAAAAATATTTGCAACAGTTATTCGTTGCTCCAGGCTGGAAACGTAAAAGAAAAAACGTCCGTCATATTCAACTGCTCCAGGAATAATGTAAGATATTACGACGGTAAAGGTTTGGACCAAACTTGCACCAAGGTGAGAGCAACATCCAAGCGTGCATTCATTTCAGGATGTCGCGAACTCTCCCATTTTCGTCTAAACCAACTGCGGGAGCCGATCGCATGCACGGAAAAGTAGCTGTATTCTGAATTCTTGAACAGTTGGCGACAGTGTGGATGTCAGCAACACTGGTGCCCAGAAGTGTTTCAACATTGACGAACCGCAGTGTGCGATGAAAACAATGTTTCAGTTTGGGGGATTTCTCGCCGATTAACTTAACCTTTGTTCAGAAAAACGTTGCTTTTGATGTAACGTAACTAATTCGCTTTGGTCGGAAAGTGTCACAAGAATCAAGATTATAATGGCTTAGAAGAGCGTGGGTGTAGGCCAGTTGGTGAATCATGATTTGGGAAGTTACCGCAAAGCACACGTGACGAAGAAAGAGACAACAACTACTTCGTGTTGTCTCTTTCTTCGTCCTGCGTGTTCTTTGCCGTAGCTTACCAAACCATTATGATGGCACTCAAGTTCGCAACATAATAAAGCCACATATGTCAAGAAAATGAACCAGAACAGACAAGGCTGCGCATTTTTTTTTAGAGAGAAAAGGGCATTTGAACGATTACCAAAGCTTGTAAATCTGGCATGGTACAAAAGTAAAAGCTTACACGTGCGGCATGTTTCGAATTAAATTGAGTTCTAAAAGCAAAAGAAAGCGAAAGAAGCTTTAGGAAGGTGTTTCCTTTATGCCAAGGCAATGGCCCCTGGAACAAATATCCCGGTGTTTTGATTGCCTGCACTGCATCGACCGCCACCCACCTAACCGTCGATCAGATCTTCGTCAACCTAACTGCTCTTAGTCGAGAACCAAAGTGAAGAGAACAAACCTTGTAATCCAGGGTTCGACGTAAACCTGTCCTATAGCGAAAATTCATTGCGGGAAATATCGGGCGTCGACTAACGATTGGTCGGCGCTCGATATTTCCCGCCAATAACGATCCCTTAAAATAACGTTGGAAAAATTACTGCAGCAGTGCTGTATCTTAGCCAACAGCATTCTCATTTTCATTTCTTTTTGTGTGTGTGTGTGTGTCTGTGTGTCAAAAAACTAATACTTTTTGCTAACAGTACAAAAATCGGCATAAATTTCGCAAAAAGTACCCCAAATAAACAAGACTTCTAACGTTCTTGTGATACCTTCTCGCTGCTCGGGTTAAAGAAGTTTCGGCGCGAATTTAACAATGTGCAAGATGAAGTCATGGGTGAGACAGCGATAAATGTGTATCACTTTGCCTCGACTATTGCATTCGACGACGTCTATTTAGGCAATAACCAACGGGTTGAATTAGTGACCGAGCTATAGGTGACAGCATCTACGCCTTTGCAGTGGTGTTCTCTACAATATAAACAGCCGTTCCCGGCTTAAAAATATACAATTTACTCTTCACTGTCTATTCTCGGCTATATGCATTGTGACGGCCTGGCACACACGAACGGCAGTTAGGGCTTCATTTTTATGACCAAGCGCATCATTAGTGGATCTCTCCCAAAAGCAACCATCACTTAAACATGAGTGCTCTAAAAACTGAAAGATAACAAGCTTATCTGCGGTCACATGAGACGGCTGACGAGCACAAGTCACATACGTTCCGGCACACAACTTTTTTGTGTTGTTGTTTTGTATCTCTTTCATCCATTTCAACGGGTTGCAGGTTTGAACAGAGAAAGCACGGTGAGTGCGGAAGATGGAAATTCAAGACGATGAGCAAAGCGAACATGGTAAAAGCGGGAGCCGGCGTTTCCACAAGTGGACTTGTTTTTTGCCATATGTCGCATTGAAGAAGACAAGTCCACTTGTGGAAACGTTGGCTCCCGCTTTTACCTTGTTCTCGTTTTGCTCGCAGGTTTGAACAGGGTGCGAGAAATGTAACATTGACAAAACACATGCAGTACACAAGAATTGAATACGTCCATGAATATTTCACACATATGACCCGAGTTCCGTACGTTTAATGGAATAATTCAATGTGAAAATGAATATCTGTCACCCTGGCGACACTGGCGCAAAGCTACAAATGAAGCCCTTCGTAGCTTCATGCTGCTCTCGGGTAGATGACAAATATTACGCTTCATGAACCCTCTTCCACCTCACACCATTCAATACTAAATATTCCATAAGCTTTTAAACAAACTGGAATATTAATTTCTCCATAAAATGGCACACGAATAATCGAGGTGAACGCGTAAACAACTGTATGCACTAAAGGAAGGCATCGTCCCTCTCGGGCCACCATATGAGAGGTATCCCCTTACGTTCGTATATTGATACAAGGGTTACTGGGCATATATTTATTCTTTTATTTTTTAGATAATGCTGTCATAATGATATAAGGGAACTTATGGGTCTCAAATGGGGTACCTATATCTTCATAGAAGGTTTTTATATATGGGACATATGTTTTTTTTTTCTTTTATAAGGAAGTTCCGCTCACCCTTGTAACAACATTTTTTTTTTCGTGAGAACAAACCGACGTAACATATGCACCCCAGCGAACGAGTACTCCAGTAGCAAAGCGCGGAAAATAAAATTTAACTCTGAAAGTGCGCAAGGAATTCAGGGCTATGAAATTTTTATAGATCAGCCCAAACTTCTCCGCAAGCATTTCGAATAATCCTGATGTACACAAAAAGTCACTATACCGTAAAAGGATAGCTCGTGTCTGCACAAAGAGCACAAATAGATGGAATGATTATTCCTAAACTTCCATGGCACCAGGAGGCTAGGCAGAGCCGCTGGCGCAAGGGTATCACGGGGACGACATCAGACCGACGCCATCTTTCATTCACGGGTTTAAATATTTAGCCTACCTCGGCGACTCCTGCGGGAGCTCAGTGCTGCCTCTAAGTGTGAAATTTTGATGGTGGTCTGTCCGTCGGTGGTTCTTCGTGAACAGTAGTACGCGTAAGGGCGCACTCGCCAGTGAAGTTAGGTATGCAGCGAACAGGAAGTCCTAAACACTTCTTTTCGAAAAAAATATCGAAGGAGAAAGTAAAGTTGTCCAAATCTAGGTTTTGGTTCGTTAATGAGAAAAGCTGTTCTATGCAGAAAGAAATGTCTCGGTACGCTTCTGAAATGTTAATGTTTTACCTGCATGCGTGCGCGAGCGTCTGTGTTCATATATCTCAATCAAAATTTAAGGATCACCCGCTCAACGCAAACTTCCGCGCTGTTTTGGAGATTGTCGAACTAGAAGTTACTCACAAAATTCCTCTGTGCATGCATAAAATTCATACAGAATATTATTTACGGTGGTCGTTCATTCAAGCCAGGACGGAAGACGAGCAAGAGCGGTGCATGCGTTGCCTATCTCGTTTTAGCATATTTTAACGTTAAATAAATTCTGGGGCGTTACACGTGCCGGAACCACGACCGTATTATGAGACTCAGGATTAACTTTGACCACGCGGGGCTCATTAACGCGCACCCAGTGCACGGCACACGAGCGTTCGAGCATTCCGACCCCGTCGGAATGGCCGGGGCTCAGCAGCGCAACGTCACGGCCACTAAGCAGCCGAGTTTGAGAGGCCTAACATCTGCAGGTGTGTCGTCAGTGCGCCATCGTTCGTAGCGCAGCGCGAGGCGGGTGAGCAAGGCGACGTGCGCGTGGGTGCGGGGGAGGAGGGCACTGAACTCGGCTCGATTTCTCTCAGTCGCGGTGGCTGCACATAGAGACGCGACTTTCTATTTTTTTTTTTTTACTAGCGGAACCAATAGTCAGTGCGAGAGGGTTATGAGTACAGGGAAACCCTGCCGCGCTGCGCGTTAATTCCACGCCGAATTAATATGACCAACTAGCCCCCAACTCGCGATTCTGCTTCTTTCGAATGTTCCGACTAGTGACGACAAAATCACAATCTTGAACACAGAGCCGAATGTAAACGTGATCATCCGCTAACCGAAAACAATGCGATAGGTCACTTTAGTATGGGACATAGTGCAAAACAACGCTATCTCGGGAGGTACTCTACACCACATTTGATGAGAAGTTCGAGCGTAGCTTTGTATCCCTGTCGTTGTAAAGTAGCGTTTTTATCTTGCGTGAGAGGGCCTTGAACTCAAAAACCAGCTCACCTAATTGTAGCAAATATTTCAATTCTTACGATGATATAACGCATCAACTACAAAATATCGATATCGGTAATCAGTTATGTTTTGCGATTTTGATGGCTGGACTAATCTAACTCAAATATTCATGCAAAAGGTCCAAAATATTTGTAGGAAAGTTCGCCTGTCATGTTTTGAGAGAAATGCATAAAATGAAAGGCCTTAACAACGTACAGTCAGTATTCGTGACTGAAGAGGTGTGTGACGACAGCGGTAAAGCGAAGGAAATATAGGCAACTACGGGGCTCACCTTTTTGTTGGCACTAGCGAACATTCGCGGCACTATACACACAGAAATAACCATGAAAGCACACAGGAAAGCCGTCGCCGATAGTAACTCAGTCGTAGAGTATCGCACACACCTGAGCGTCCAGTAATATTTCGTCCGCTTTCATTACCGTTTATCTTATTACCTCTACGTTGCAATTAAACAGAAGAGGCAAATTGTATGTTGGCTTCCATATGGCCGTTCTGTTTCACTATGTCAGATATTACAGGAGGTGACTTTGGCAGATTTATTTTTATTTTTCATTTTTATTTCTTTGCTTTCTGTTCAGTTCAGCCATGCGTATGTAAATGCATGTCTGGAATGAAGACTCACACTTAGGTTTGCGCTGCTTGCGACCGAGCTTCTACAAGAAATAGAATAAAGGAACACCGTTGAAAGAGCCGCCAACGCGCAGGAAATGTAGTCAACTTTTGCCAGCATAGTGCGCGTAAACTGAGGGCTTCATCGCCCAACTATACTTTGCGTAGGATTAGCTAACGTATGGAGCAAAAAGAAGTGGCCGGTATTATGCGTGATGGCGACATCTGCTTTTAAGTGCGTTAAGATAAAACAGGACAGGTCAGTGGCACACATTACGCAAAAGACAACACAGCGATGTGCAGGTGATGCGCGGCGAAGCCCTTGAGGCGCCCTTCGCCCGCTTTCCCACTACAAGGGACGTTTGGTGCGGGGCTCAAATGAGGCCCCGGCGTCGATGATGCCGCCGCGCCGTGCGTGCGTGCGTGACAGTGAAGCGTGCCCTTTCGGCGGCACCTGAATAATAGCGGCCTTGCGCCCGGCCGCGCCGAGGAGCCTACACGCCCGGCTGAGAACCTCTTCTGCCACCGCGTCTTTTTGCTTCCTTATCGAGAAGAACATGGCCGACGCGCCGATCATTAGCTCGCGACGGGCCCAAGGACGCCGTCCTCTTTCACGGGAGAGCACGCGGAGCGTTGTACCTCGCGGCTTGCAAAGGCCCCCATGTTGCGGACGCGCGCTGGGCGTACGAAGCGCTGCGAGTGAAAGGCGAAACGTGCTCGTTAGCTTGTGGAAGCTTCAGTCGGTTAACAGTATACTGATGTGCAATTTTGGGCTTTTTTTTTTTTGTGGCTGGTCTTCGACCTAGAAGCGCCAGAAAAAATGCAAGCCCGATAACGTCCTGCATAATTCATTATATTTCCTTCAGTCACGAATTATGATGGACTATAGATATATGTGTGAAAGTTACACAACTTTATTCCAAGGTACAAAAGACTCCACTGAAAGAATGTAAGGTGTTGCTTTGTGTACTTTCTAGTGAATCCTCACAATTTCGGAGAAATTGAATATTGATTTATTATTCACTAATACAATGTTACATTTTATTGCAATAGCAATTACATGAATACTATAGGTGCATTTCTGTTGTCGGTGTCGCCGTCGGTGTCGCCGTGAGGTTGCGTATAAGGTCCAAGGGCGATAAAATCGTCGCCGCGGGCCGTGTGCTGTATGTGCTTGTGAAAGCGTGTGAGGGCGAGCCAGTGATCGCGGTTCAATCTCGCGCACGCAAGCAAGGAAAGCGGGAAGGAAGCGCGACGGCTTCCGTCGCGCGCAAGGATCCGGGAGGGGGGGGGGGAGCCGAGGGAGGGGAAGCGCTTTCTACTCCGAGCTGTCCGGGCGGCCGCGCGCGCACGTCTGGACCGCTGTGTCCTGAAAGCCATCTGCGACGGGGGCTGTGTTCTCGCGGCGCGCGCTGTGTTTTCGCAACTTATTTCGCGTAGGTACGAGATGCAGCACGAAGGCCCATCCGTACGCTGTTGGTGCCGCGCTTCCTCACTACAGCGTTTTAAGAGCGAGTTTCCGCGGTCATCGAGTATGCGTTCATGCTTGGTTGTGCGCAGTGACACCATGCCTGGTTGGTTAGTATGCTTATTGTTGCGACTCTGGGTTCGAAGGCGTGGAATCCTCTTTCCTCGTGAAGGGGTGAGTGAAGGTGAGGCTGGGTTCGATATTCAGGACGTTGGACAAACACGTATATAAATACGTAAGTACAAGAAATTGCAAGGAAATACAGAAAAGTTGATGATAAAGTGGTAGTCGCTCATCACTCCTGCCGTCCGTAGCTCCTTTTATGCCTTGCGTGATCATTTTTTAGTCACTTCCCCCAGTCCGGTGCCAGGGGGCCGCTGACATCAGGTCCCACCAATCCGGTGTCAGGAGGCCGCAGACATCAGGTTCCACGAATCCGGAGGTAGGTTGCCCTTCTCGCCGACGTTGATCGTACTCTGAGAGGTGATGGTCGGATCATCGCACTGAGTGCGTCTCTGGCTTGGACACGCCAGCTTGTTCTGCTGACAGGTGACAGCCGTATCATTGCTAATTGCTGAAACCTCTCATGAACGAGATATTCACGCACTGGTCACAATTCATCCGTGTCGAGAACCATTTTGACGAGGCCGTCGGCCCGTTCTCCATAATCGTGCAGCTGTGACCAACGGGTGTCGCGGGGTGAACGGCCGTTCACAACACTATGTTTTCAAGTTGATACGGCCGATAATACCACTCTAGTTACTTCGTATAGCTAGCTGTCCACTAATTTGCTATCGCAATCGATGATTCGCCTTTCGGGCGGTCAGGGACTTTTTCCATGAAATGAACGGAACCACTAGCATTTGCGCAAGGTAAATATTGGCTGCAGAACATGAAAAGAAAAAAAAACTATTATTTCCTCATTGCAGACGGAACATGGCGTGTCGATCATCCCATCGATTCGATCCGCCATGGCAGCGTAGTGGCTTTGGTGTTGAGCTGCTAAGCCCGAGGTTGCGGGATCGATTCCCGGCCGCGGCGGCCGCATTTCGATGGAGGCGCAAGTGCAAAAACACCCGTGCACCATGCATTGGGTGCACGAAGAACCCCATGTGGTCAAGATTGACCCGGAGTCCCACCCTACTGCGTGCCTCATAATCATATGGTGGTTTTGGCATGTAAAACCCCAGAATTAAAGAAAATGCTGTCGAATATGATAGTGCTTCCAAAAGAGTGGTCGTATATAGCAGTACTCAGCACATTGCCGTGAAATAGATTCACGATGATAGTACTATGCATGCAAAGTGTTCAATTTCCGCGCGGATCAATCTCCCTGGCTTTTACATATTGCCACTGCTGTGCAGAAGTGGCAAAAAGCAGGTCGCCTACACAAGTACAGAATACACCATGGCTAAGCAATGTTCAAAACAGGCGTCTGTGACGTGTTTCCGCAATCGTTTCCGACGTTCGCAGGCAACAAAAAGCATAGCCTTCGAGATCGGTTTTTGCCATCAACAGAAAGCCGTCGCTGGGGCATGGATTGATACACCAACTATTGTTTTTCCACGAAATGATTTCGGTTTCGTTTCCCATGAGGTCTGTGCCACGACGCAGACAGGTGGACCCGTGGGAGCAGGAAATTGTGACGTTTCGGCATCGCTTGGTCCTCTGTAATGTCGCTACCCGGGGCAAAGCTTCGAGCAGCAGCATTGCAGAGGAGCGAGCGGTCCGAAGTGAGTGCCGAAGCGTTACAATATTCTGCTCCCACGAGGCCATCTCCTGTGTTATGACGACATACCACATACACCACGGAACCAAAAATTTAGAGGCCGCTTAAGCTTCGCCTTTAAGAGTGGAACGCGATAGTATTAAAAGATCCTTGACTGCTTCTCACGCTTCCCGGCAACTGGAGCATATGTAACCGTAATGTTTACCGGTAACGCTGGCCACGAACGCTATGCAGGAAGGCGGGCTTTGCTGTAGAAGCGCGGCATCTTGCGTTGTCCGCGATGCGACGGAGGCGAGCGCCAGCTGGAGGTACTGCAAGGAACCGGGCGAGCCGCTCCGTGGCCACCAAGACACCCGCGCACCGGCGCGCGCAAATGACGGACGCCGTGGCTGGTCCGTGAAGGGTAGAAACGCTCGAAAATGGGTTTCTTTGAGTTTTCGCGTATCAGAATTATGTTTTCTCGTGTAGTCAAATTACAATCCGAGAGCTATCATGTCTGTAGGTTGTGTGTAAGTCATATTTTACGATTTTTCAAGGCATTTTAGCTTGATAAATTCAATTAGTCCAGTAAACTTTTTGCTTCACATGGAGGGCCTGGGAATGGGTGGTGCGAAAACATTTTTATCGAAACGACCTCCCACGCCGGACATCGAGGTCGAATTTTCTGCGCACTAAAACTGCCTCGTAAAAAGCTATCAACGAAAATTATTTCGCGTGCCTTGAAACTTGACGGTGCATTTTTCATAAAGGTCGACGACCTTTATCTAAAACAATAAATCAAAAGGCGGAAGCGTGACGTCAGGATTTCCTTAATACTGCACGTGGCAAGGTATTTAGGAAGCAATATTTGGCGCTGGCAATCATTGAAACAGCATGGAATGTGCTGGTAGTCCCTTTCACCCTAAGCACCGTAACGGGAAAGTTCACTCAATAAACACAGAGTGGCCCAGAGACTCAGCTTAGCGCGTTTCATTCGCCGTCAACTACACAAAATCCGCGCAGTTCGAACGGGATTGCTCAGAGCTGCGTCAGAGCCACCGCACACTTAATTAACAGTAGCTCCGTGTCACGCTGCTTGCAAACTCCTCCATTGGAACAGTGATCATGAGCCCTGCTTGAGCAGCCACACACTCGATGTTAACTGGCCGCACTCGGTCGACCAGCGCATGGCTGGCCCGCCAATTTCTGACGTAAGCACAGCGTTTCCCATCGCCTGATCGTCGCCAAACGAGCCAATTAAGGGGCTCATGTCGCAACCCATTAGGACTTCGACCTAGCCGATATTGCTTCACGGAACCTTACTAATCGCCGCTATAAAGTAAGAAAACAAGTGATTCGTGGCAATGACATAGAAAACAACGAGGCCGTTTTCATCGAAGAATAATGATAATTTATAATGTCTTATTAAACCCGCGCAATTGAGCGTAATGTAAATGTGGCGTAAGCTACGAAAAGACCGAACTGACGAAGTTGTTCGATTGGTGGTGGATAGCTGAGGGCGCGGTTAATACGTGCCTAATCTCAGAAACAATCCCATGCGTGACGACATAGTACCTCTGTAAAACCATCGAGCAGCGCTCAGTACTCTATGTGAGGTCGATGTCCCCTATACGTACGCCGACACACCTTCAACCAGTGCAAGGTACCAAACTACGTGCAACCTGGGTAACCGTCCTGCATTTCATTTTCTCTCTCTCTCTCTCTTTCTCTCTCTCGGCGGCAACGACAATACCGTGAAATGGAAAGCAGACATTTGGTGCAACAGCTTACAAGACAAGAGCACTTTGGAGATTGAGTTACGAATGGAGACACCAACAAGCAATGATAAAAAAGAAACAGTAGACATTGAAAAAAATGCCGAGCAGGAAACTACAGCAACAAAAGGTAACATTTTAGGAACAGGCGTTTGACTAAAAGCAATCTTGTCCAAATCACATGCCACAAGCCATATAAGTAAAGGAAAATCAATTCTGAGACACAAAGTATTATGAGGATGGTAGAGATGTGTAGGACAACAAGCCTAGCCTCAAGCATTGTCTTATGGAAGTCATTGATAAGTGTTGTAGGGGGTAACCGGTTGACACCGTAGAATAATAAAGTTATCAGTGAGATTATTTCTGTTTGTGGCACGCTCCCCATGGTCCCGCTTCCAAAGCTTCTTGTTCGTCCGTCCGTCCGTCCGTCCGTCTGCTTGTTTGTTTGTTTGTTTGCTTGCTTTTTGTTCAAGGTGAGCCAAGTAACTTTCCACCACATATGGTTCTTTAACGTGCACCTAGATCCAAGTACACAAGCATTTTTTTTTTCATTTCGCCTTCGGTTAACTGCGGCCATCACAGCCGGGATCGAACCCACGACCTCAGCAGCGCAGCGCCACATTCACTGAGTTACCGTGGCGGGTAGCAGAGCGGTTTCGAAACGCGCCTGCTTCCTTTTTCTCGGAAATTGAGTAGTGCTGAAGAAATGAAGGGCGGTCACAAGAACGATAACACACGACGCTAACTTCAAACTGTTTATTTCGAATGAAGCGCACATTTATGTCTGCACCTCAATACGCATGGCAACCAACGCAAGACAGCACGAGAAAGGAGAGTTTGTTCTTGGGCTAGTTGATACATAATGTCGAGATTCCGTTTCGTGGTGCTGTTTTTAAATTTAGAAAGCATGTCAAAGATTAGACACCGTGTGTAATTATTCAAGAAAGCTGATTATCTTACAGAGAGTGACAGGGAAGCAGCGCTCACACATTTGTCGGCTAAACTTTGAATATTTGCTGCTTTAATTAAGTCACCTGTTAGCTGCTGCTTCGTTTTATATAAAAGCTATACGGAGCTCTGGTTACATATCTGATCTGGCTATAAAAGCTGTGGCTTTATTTATGACTGTTTTGGTGATGATGCTCAAATAAACATGTGTACGTCTCTCTAACTAAGCAGTTACAAGTTACTAGAGTAAGTTGTCGTTCTTATACCCTCCCTGGTCAGCTTAGCGCTACTCAGTTTCCCAGCATGACAGATGAATTAACTAGCCCGAATTACCGTCTCGCTTCTACCATATTTGCGGCTTGTAAGTGCGAAAGCAATAACGCACAACGCTGCTCTATGCCTCGAGTGAACGTTCATACAGAGTGAAAAATGCCGCAGCGCACACTAATTAGACAGCGCTGGAGAGTTCGCGTTTAAGAGGTCATTGCGCAACCACGCACTATCGCGTTCCGAGTCCGTATACGCAAATGCGGCTGGCTTAGATGGAAAATGCGATGAGTGGGAAAATGAGAAGCTGTACGGTAGCGAGTAGGCGAGCTCTGAAGCCGACCAGCCGCCGCGAATGTACGCTGTCTAAAGTCGCAGCGAGCGACACGATCCGCAGACGTCGCACGTCGATGCACACTGCGTGGCCGTGAATGTCTGCAGGCAAAAGTGGTCCGGGAAACCATCACAATGCGGCTGCGCAGAACAGATGGCGCCAAACAAAGATTGTAGCATCTAGTCCAAGATATTCTACGCATAATTATCGCTTACTCACTTAGTCTCCTTTTATATGTGTAAATGATTCTACAACAGCTGTAGAACTTGAAGAGGTTGACGCGCCGATATCACAACATACTAGCTTTAGTGATGCACCAGGTATGTAAGCTGCGTACACATTTGCAGTGCCATCGCACATTAAACAGCGCCGCCGGAACGTGAGTTCGAACCCCCGTGGCGGTGGTCAATTCTTTTTTTTGTTCGTCCTTTGTTTTGAGATCAGCTAAACACGTGGTCTGGTGATGACGACACGATAACGAAGATGATGGTCATTAGGATAGGGGATAACTAACAAATTTAAGAATCCCAATAGTAACATGCTTTGTAAAGTCACGTTTATTCCGATGGTACTTGCGCGTGTTCATCGCACAATGCGCTTAGTGAAATGAATGAACAACAACCAGCCCAATGCTTCGCTCTGCATGTTTAATTCCGTCAAGTGCAAGAGGTATAACTATAAGCAAGACGCAGAAATACTCGCGGAGCATAAAGTAGCGGCCCCATCTGCAGCTAAGACAGGCATCACATGCTTCTGCGCCATCTGGATTTGTAGAACGTTTAGTGCTGTTCTATCTCATCAACCTCTGTTGTGAAGGCGACAAAGGCGTTATCTGCGTCTTGTTAGTAGTCCTTAGCCTGGCACCTTCAGATGGCTTTTTCATGCCGCAGTATACCTCGACATGGTGGACAATCGAGTGCGTGCGTTTACGCCATGAATACGCACGTCTCTGCATTATATTGCGGGCGCACTGGAAGTAATTTACGAAGACGCCACTTGTAAATCTTAGAAGCCATTTCTAATACAAATAGACGTTTGAACTCCGTTCGGCTTCTGTGGCACAGGCGGGAAACAATAAATAACGCGAGTGAGACTCCGGTAAATATCTAGATTTTGAAAATTACTATTGAACAGACTGTGTTTTTTTCTCCCTTTATGAGTAACACATCTTCGGGGGAATGGCTAATGAAGCCATTGCGAAATAATTCAAATAGAGCTGCATGTTTCGATATTAAGTAAAGTTTTGAGTTCATCGCGAAGATCTCTTAACACGGCAGATGAGTTCTGCGGAAGAACGCAAGGTTCACGAAAGGAGAAATTGTCATCCATCCCGCTGTATACAGCGTGAAGCTACAAAGGAAACCCAATACAGGTTTCCCAGAAAAAAAGCTTCGCAGTTGGACAATTCGAACACGGGAACATTTGCTTTCCGGAGCATTTGCTTTCCGGACTATACCATCTTGGTTACCAAGGGGGATCGCAGAGCGAGGGCTATTTATTTGACAACTCGAAGCACAGCAGCACTGGATATGGCAAATGAGCTCTGGTGAAGCCCGCAAGTTGGAGGAAAGGTCATGAAAGGAAAAATTGCCCATGAAAGGGAGAAAGTTTTGTGCTACAATTATTCCAAAACAAGTCAGTCATTTTCCTCACCTTGACATATGCGCAAGACAAGTTCGCAGTTAAAAGGCTTTGCTCGCTCGTGCAACTATACCATATGTTGATTATACGTTTTTCCGAAAGCCAGTTGTCACCTAGCTAAAAAAATAAAGTGAAGTGCATGTAAAAATCACTTGAGTTGCAATAGTACCTTTTTACTTGAAATCGAAGGGCTATAAATACGTGTTATGATCAACAGGACAGTACAACAATGAATGTCACTGGATCCAACGTTCCGACAAGGAGACTTGATCACTGTTGATCACTTCGAGCCTCCAAGTTCCTGTGAAGCTCTGTTTTGTTCGCATAACCACACGCTGTGCTCAGCAATTAGTGATCTTACAAACAGCGCAGGGATCAAGTTGACATCGCGGCATCACTTCATCGCATGCTGAGTCGCGTCTCCATGAATAAGTACTCTCGCTAGTACTGCGTAATGCCGTATGGCTGTGTCCAAATGAGTTGAAAAATGCAGCTCCTCTGAAGTTCTAAGCCTCTGTGACCCGCCATCGCGTGGCCCCCACGCAATCAGCCTCGGTCATTGGTGCGCTTGAAGCTCGCTCGAGTCGAGTCTGGAGGCACGCGATAAGCCGCGTAGTGGGTCGAGGGCGGTCGTGGGGACCCGGCGCTATGGTTAACGAAGACCGAACCGCATACAGTATGCAGTGGTAAATAAATAAATAAATAAATAAATAAGGAATGGAAGGAAAGAAAATTTATTGCTGGCCGCATGAAAAATTAAATTATCGGGTTTTCCGCGCCAAAACCACGATCTGATAATGAGGCACGCCGTAGCGGGGGACTTCGGAACAATCTAAACCATCTGGGGGTATGCAACGTACACTTAATTTTAAGTACTGTAAGAGTTCGGGTCGGGCACGTCAAAAAAACCTTCGTCCAATCAGAGCGTCCAAAGCTGTGGAAGGTCCCGCTGTGAGGGCGAGGGTTCACACACTCACTCTCGCACCTTTGTTTCACTGAACTCACAGAGAGGAGGGGGCTTCGTAGACAGGGGTTGTCACGCTTGACTCAAGCTGGCGCGCCTTGATTAGTGGGATGACCCCGCTGTTAGCTGGGGCGTTTGTCAAACGACCGTGGCGGTTACCGAGGTCCGTGAGGAAATGCCGTAGAACACCTTTTTCCAAGAGTTTTCTTGCTCCCATTGGTCCGTGAAGGCGGCAGTGAAACAGCTAACAATATGCACTCCGCCAAACGTGTCTCGCCTTGCGGTCGCCGGTAGTCTGTCCGTGGGGGGCGCATTGTCAGCTTCGCGAAAGGATTCGTCGCAGTGGAATAGGAGAAGCTAGAGGCTCACTGGCCCCGCTGACCGATCGTTAAAGTGCACGGGTGTTTTCGCCCCCATCGAAATACGGCCGCCTTGGCTGGGATTCGAAACGCAACCTCGTGCCCAACGACGTAGCCTCTGCAACCACGCCGAATATTGTTGGCCACACTGTAACTGTCTAGCGCAAACCATTGACTCTTGAACGGCGGTCAGGAGGAGGAAAGACAGGGGAAAGGTGGATACGTTAACCATAAGTACGTCTGGTCGGCCACTCTACGCTGATGGACAGGAAAGCACTAATAGAAGGGTGAGAGAGAGCTTTGTGGGTGGGAGTAGAGGAGTAGATGACAGAAAAGAGAGAGTAAAGATGTGGACTGTTTACGTATGCGCACGATGGGAGTAAACACTGCGAAAGGGGCCGCAGAAAAGCAATTGGCGAGAGCTGTTTTGGTATGGTTAGGCGAGTCTAGTTTCGGTTGGCGCCCGTGTGTTACAGTTACAGTTACAATGCACCCGTGTGTTAAAGTGTCCGTTTGTCGTTGGGCTTTGGTCTGTTCGTTTGTAGCGTGCGCAGTATGATGTTACCTGTCCTCAAGTTGTACGTTGCCTTGCCCAAGAGACAATGAGAACGATAATCTGTCCAACGCGCTGACGGAGCACGCACACAATTGCCACCAGGTCATCTACTGAGGCAGCGCATTAGTGATCGCCAAGGAAAGAAAGAATCTTTACTGATATACAGCATAGTCGGCACCTGATCTACCACGAACGCGACCGATGGCACCTTGCCGCAACTTTATTACCGGTCATTTCGTCACGTGCTGCGTACATAAACTGACGAAGACCTTATGTCTACCACGCTTTGTACAAGGGCCTCGAATGGGTTCCGGTAGATCAATTAACTTTTGACTTAGTGAGAAGAAGCCTTTGCGTTTTTCTTATGAAGCTTCTTCTCAGACTCCCCACCTAATACCTTCAGGGAACAAGTGCTTCGTGCCAGCCCTGCATAGTAATGTCGGTGTTCAGTGAACGACTCTCGGACAGTTTTCAAGGTGACGTCCACGGCAGGAGGAAGGTTTCAGGCTTCTCTGTTGGCACAGTTTTGTAGATCCGTGGACGCAAGCGATGCTGCGTGCTCTACATAGCTACGCACCTTCGTCGCTTACATGAGTGGTTCCCAGAAACTTGCGTGTGGAAACGCTATGATGTTCAGCTGGTGAACACATGCCCAGAGAACCTGAACCCTCCGTCGGCGCCAGATTACTGTCGGTTAGGACCATCAAATTGTCTAAAAACCCGCCTTTCGGTGCAAGGTGAAAACGATAAAAATCAACCAGGGGCTTCCAAAATAGTCCTTCGTCAGTACTGAGCTCGA
The DNA here is from genome assembly GCF_050947875.1 of Dermacentor variabilis. Classification (NCBI taxonomy): domain Eukaryota; kingdom Metazoa; phylum Arthropoda; class Arachnida; order Ixodida; family Ixodidae; genus Dermacentor; species Dermacentor variabilis. The sequence goes on along the minus strand of NC_134575.1, from coordinate 8,052,203 downwards.
ATGTTACTAAATAATCGCATTTACACCCCAAAACTGGATGAAGAAGAAGAAGAAATCTTTTTATTATGGTTTATCTGCAACACACTATTAATAAGTGGCCGCAGATTCTCTCGTAACACTGTGGGTTCCGTAATCGATTTCTAAATTCATATATACGGGTGTGTGCGCCTTTTGTTCCTCTTGTAACTGGGTTGCCACATTCGGGAATCGAGACCACGACATTGCGCAGCTACGAGACGAACGACCGTGGCTGGTCTTCTTCCGTGACCATTCTATTTGCATATGTGCCTCGGCACTCGTTAGCACCGCCGCCGGATAGCCTGTGAGTCGCCTCGGCTGGACTAATCGGCTGGCCGAGAGTGGGCGTTGCCAAGCGTTGGCGAAGAGCGGCGGGGCTTCTCGTCTTGCCGCGTGCCCGCTCCACTCGTACAGCGGCGGCGTTGACCGGCCGATCGACCCGCTTCCACGGCCGTGCTGCGACGCGCCGCCGGTGGCTGTTGGCCGGCCGCCCTCAGCTGGCGGTCGTCATGGGACGCGCGGTGCGAAAACACGCGCCTCACTGCGCATCACGCGATGTCATCCCCGCACCCTCGTGTCAGTGCGCTCTCCTCCACCAATCAGGCTCAACCTTGGGCTATAAAGCTTTCCAAAGTCGACAACGGCGTCAGAACGTACAAAGGGCATTTTACACGGACCCAACAAAAGCGGGTTGCGTCGGTTTGTCGGCCTGGAATCAGCCTGTCGACTTCTAGCAAACACAATCGGGTCGAGCTGAGCCAGCATCGAGTCGGTCTGAGCCAGCATCGAGTCGGTCTGAGCCAGCCCGACGGCGTCGGGGTAGGTTGACTAACATAAAGGCGGACGGTGCGGAGCAGCCAGAGCTGAGACTTGCGGGGGACCAGTGACGCGTCAACGTTCTTATGCGCCGGTAGCGAAAATGGTATAGGACAAGGCAAAGATCAGCGCTGTCCTGTACAACTTCATCAATGCAACGATGAGAGCCATGAAATAGGGCTGTTACAGACGGCTGCGGGAATCAGAAGCCCTGTTCGAACGCGTCGATATCTCGTCTCGGCGCCGCGTGTCGCCGTTGTCCAGACCCGTCAGAAGCGCGTTCGTGTAAACGGGGTCGATTCTGACTCTATAGGTCCTATTTGTGACTCGACCCGCTCGCGTCGGGTTCGCGTAAACGTAGCCATTGTCTATGGCGAGATATGGAAGCAAAACGGAAGGGACGTTTCCGCGACACCTCCGACCTCATATATCTCGAGGCAAGAGTGTTCGAGATGCAAAAATGTGCAAGTGCCTACGCTCTGCAAGCGACTGGACATGTTTGCAGTCGGGGTGAGAAGCGCAAAGCTCGGCGAGCTTGAGCTCGGCCAAGTTCGGTGGGTGACACTCAGACAAGCGTTGGAGCGGGGGCCGTTGTCGTTGGGAATAGCGCCTCATTTTCCTTGCACCCCTGATGACCGGTGTACCCGCCGTGGTTGCTTAGTGGCTATGGTGTTGGGCTGCTAAACACGAGCTCGCGGGATCGAATCCCGGCCACGGCGGCCGCATTTCGATGGAGGCAAAATGCGAAAACACCCGTGCACTTAGATTTAGGTGCACGTTAAGGAACCCCAGGTGGCCCAAATTTCCGGAGCCCCCCACTACGGCGTGCCTCATAATCAGATAGTGGTTTTGGCACGTAAAACCCCATAATTTAATTTTAATTTTCTGATGACCGGTGTAGCGCCGGCGCGGTGAGGATAAATGGGAACGCTGCATCGTCCTGCAGTCGGTGCAAGGTGCGTGTACTCGCTAACATAGCTCGAGATCGTACAGCGTTGTAGAGGCTACGGTATGATCGGCGCTGCAGATACAGCGGGGCCACTTATACGTGACTATAAGCTCCAGTACGATGACTGCAAGCACTAGTGCTGCAACTACTCTCTTTAATTAGGCCCGTTGCGACACTCTATACGTTGGTCAGACGTACGTCTGAATACCAAGCGCGCTAATAACAATAAAATGTGCGATAAGCGCGCTGATTGAGTCTAAATCAGATAAACGGTACTACACCATAACTATAATACTATACTATAAAAAAAAGCGCTGCCATCTCAGGATATGGTAGCGTTTATAGCGTCTATCGCTTGCAGTACCGGCATGCCTACATCGCTGTTTTACGAGTGATGCAAATATTCACAAATCTAATTACGCCCGAAATGGAGCAGCGCGTTTTGATACATTTACTTAATAGTGTTTCGCAACTGCTATGATACGACTAAATAGAGGTGGTTTTCTGGGACGTCCCTCGGGAGCCTTTTCTCCTGCAAATGCGCAAATCTCATGTCATGCCCAATGTTGGCACAGAACTCAAGACTTTGTGAAAGAAAGAACGTGAGCTAAGGCAGGAGCGGTTCTTGACGTACGATACTCAATATCATCATTGGCATAGATAGACATATATTTCTGAGTACGGAGACACACGCTCGATTATGACAGTGATGATTTCCGCAACGTCATTTGACCGTTGAACAATTTATTGTTTGTAAAAAAGCCGGCGACACAATGGTTACCAACGTTTCTTTTTTCGTCTAGGTAAGTCACTCGCTGCAACAGTATAACTGAAATATGTTGAATTACACTGGTTCATTCTGTGGGTTGCGTGAAACGCACACGGACAAGAAGGAATGCGGGCACGGCACGATTCGCCATGGTGTCGTCTGTGCCTTTTTTTTTTTTTTTTCTAGCCCGCATTGCGCAATCCACAGAATTTCAATTTCGGCCCTGCATATTATGCCGCTTGCTCGCGTGCCCAGTCTGATTCCGATTGCAGTAGGAGAAACGCCGGTGCTGACAGCGCTTACTCTGGCGAGAGCCTGACGAATTTCGTGCGCCCGCTGTTGCGACCCACCAATGGCCCAAGCCACAATGGGACGAGATCTGCGACCTGAACTCGACCTATAGACGGCAATTAACTTTTACAGCGAAGCTGTTTACGACTAGGCTTCCGTCGATTTTCGTGTCAGTCAGCAAATCTGCGTGTGCGAAGTCTCAGCTCTCGAATGTGATACAATATCGCTTCATGCTATGAAAAAGCTTGTACGTCTCAACACTTGGATATGCACATTCAGTAGATTAGTTATCAATGGGCGCCATTTTCAAGATCAGTACACTCTTAAGGACAACTTCTCAGGTAGAGAGAGAGAGTGAACTTTAATGAGCGCCAGCAGTTCAGTCGGCTGGGCCTAGGTAGATATTTTTTTTTTACTTACTTACGGGGGTATGAGCACTTGCTTAAGGGGAGCCATTCACTGTCTTACGTGACGGACAAATTTCTCGCTGGGTTGGCTCCAATCCAATCCAATCGCTGGGTAAGCATAGAAATGCTTACCATATAATAGTTTATAGTTTGGAATAGTTTGGAATAGTTTGGAATAGTTTTACGTTATAAAACTATTCCAAACTTTTCTATTCCAATTCTGCAATCAGCCCACTGCGATTGGTCAAAAACTTTTTTGGACGACCCCACTTCACCTGTCTGTCACGCGACGCTAAGAAAACCGCAATAGCTGCCCATCTGATATGACGTGTACACACTGATTGTGCATAATTTGACCGAACAAAACACAAATAGTTATTTCTGATTCGACGCCTTTTCGCCATTATGCCTCGGCTATTGGTCAAAAGTTTTCGGGCTGCACCCACTTCACCTGCCTCTCACGCGACGACACAAAACCGCAAAAACTTACCACGTCAAAGTGACGTGTAGATGCATTAATATGCCGAAAAGTGAATTTTCATCTGAATAGCCGCAGGCTGCCCCATTCCGAAAGGAATAAAAGAAGGCTGCTGCCGATCGCTCCGACACTGGCTACTCGCCCCTGCCGGAAAGCATGGGTTTATTTGCGTGTAATAAAACTTATTGCGTGGCCGTGTAACGTTTTCGAGAACTTTCGGCGCGTTTACGACCTCGTTCTGCCAACTCTTCTTTGCTGAGGATCCGTTTTAGCGTCATTATTAAGCTTCCGCTGCATGCCGCCGCGATTGTCGACCAGCCACCACAAGCTAAGTAAGGGAAAGCGGACCAATCGCAGACGCCGGCACCACCCTCTTCATCCGGTTATCGATATTCACTGCAGTGGCTCGGCCCCATCAAATCCCCTTCCACTTGAGCATGCTGCTCGCCTCCTGTGAGCCAATTAGATAAGACAAGCCGCTCAGTGCAGGCAATGTTATTCGTTTTTCAAGCAAACAAAAGTGGCCTCCTATGAACGAGGGGAGCATTTGATTGGTTTGTTCAGACAACCCCGCGGGTGACCGTCCGATGCTTGCGTCGGCGGTTACGCAAATTTGACGTCAAGAGATTGGAATAAAAAACATATTGGAATATTTTTACGTTATACGGCCCATCGTCACGATGACCAGCGGATCAGGACAATAAATGTGTTCGGACCTTTGTTCAAAAAACCTGTGTCACCTCTGCGTCGTGTGATGAAAAGCTTCGCTGGTCATGCAACTTCACAGGGTGAAATGGCTCACGATCTTCTTTTTTTTTTTTAAAGCGAATTACCCTCATTGGGCTCTTCCGGCCGTTTTCGTGGTCGGCGGCCAGACTTTCTTCAGCGCTGTCAAGGCGCCGATGTAAAGGACACGAGTTCACGTGCAACCGAGTTGCAGGGCGTCTTCGTCGAGGAACTAGCTCCTTGAGACGCGTGTGCTGTCACGCGATATAGGTTCGTGCCCTCTGGATGTTTAGATGCTGAGGTCGGTGGTGGCGATCTATCGCATTTCTTCGCACCCGGTATTCAGGAAGCATTAACCTGTCAGCAGTCGAGATAAGCAAGAGACATCTAGAGTATGGATGGGGGGAAAAAAGCAGGTAAGAGGCTGACATGACCGCATCCGTTACTGGCATAGCGGTATAAGGTAGATATAGTAGTTTCGAGGAGGAGAAGAACAGTATCTAGGAGATGTACACAAAAATGCTAGAATGAGAAACATGTGTAGCATACCTGAGTAACTCAAGCAGGCTAGGTTAAAATTCGTTACCGCCCCGTTTCAAAGGGAATTACAAAAAATCACGGTCCCTCCCGCCGCTGAGGCCGACGGTTAAAGGCTTACGGGGCGCGTTCGTAGCCGAAGTCCGCTGCGCCTCCTTGTCGTCGAGATGCGCCGTTTCGTCTTGCCGGCTCCTGACAACATCACGTGGACCAACTCCCACAGTGCGTGGCAAGCGCATCCGTAGAGCAAACAAGCGAAATCGAAAACGCCGGTGCGCATCCGTCGCCATGCCATCGTTGCCACGCCAAAGTCATCACGCTGTCACGATCCCGTTGTCATCGTGCCGGCTTAGCCATCCTGCCATTGTCGTCGCACCGTCATCATTTCCATCGGCGTCGTCCTCGTCACGCTGTCACGCCCGCTACCAAAACATGTCGACGATAATTTGTACAGCCATCAGCAAACGCCCATATAAACGTCAGCAATATACTTGGTAAACATCGATAGTGTCTCCATTTCGTTTCTGCGGTCCGCATAAGGCAACTCGCTTTCTATGACAATCATCTTCAGCGGCTTTTGCAAACACTTCTTGTCGTCTCACAAAGTTTACAGATGATATACAACGCCGTTACACAACGTGCAGCCAACCAAGCCATGGCTGTCCATGCACGTAATCACGCAAGCTACCATCTAAGTTGTACCCAACATCAAGCGCTCTTGGGATACAAAAGCTGAACGGAGGGCTGAGTATGGAAGTGGAACTTTATTTGAAGGTACAATGCATAACATGAGGCTTGAGCGACATCTGTTTCGACATCGCATGAGCGACAACTGTTTTAGGCAGCACGACGAAGCTCTCAGCCCCTTCATGCAACTTGAACAGGGATCGGCATTATGCTATAGGCCGCAGACCTATCCAACGACATCCTACGTGTCAAAACGATATACATTTCACTGAAGTTGACAAATGCGCAAGGAACATATAATCGAATTGGGAGCAAGAACAAGAAGTGTAGCTTACAATGATGAATGCAGTTCGCATGAGCCACTTCAGGGTATGCAAAACAATTCACCACGACAAGGAGAAAAGAAAGGGAGAAAGCAGGGATGTTGACGAGAAGAGCGTCCTATTGGCGGGGGAGGTTGCAAGGAAAGACGCAGTGAGTTCGCGCACGGGAAACACTGCACACGCTATAATATTCGTGCTAGATGCCTGTAGGCGCAGGGGTGCGCTGCCGCCAAGCCGCAGCAGTGCCGCACGACCCTGCCGAGAGCGCTCGGCTGTTGATTTCCTGCCTGTTTTGTTTCTCGCGCGCGGATAGCGATGTAAACGGCGGCGGGACACGAAAGAATAGCGCACGAATTTCTTCTCTACGCGCCTGGTAGGCAGTGCACGCGAGCGGCGACAATCGATATGCAGGCGCAGACCCCCGGCGCGGCTGGGTATACACAGAAATGAGAGTCACGGCAGAGAGAAATGGCGGGGAAACAAATTGACTGTATTCCGGAAAGCGGCGCCGCGCATGGCACCCCTTCCGTGCGCTGGGTTAAGCGAGCTGGAAACTGCCCATTCCGCGTGGCTAATGCAAACGCAGCCAGCGAACGCTGGCCTGCACGCAGAGGTGAACGTGCCCCTGTGTTTGTTGATAACTTTTGCCCTGAACGGTTGGTGCTGCATTTGCTCCTAGAAGGCGGGTGTGTGCGTGTGTGTGTGTGTGTGTGAGAGAGAGAGAGAGAGAGAGAGAGCAAAAAACGAACACGGCGGTGCGTGGGTACATCGGAAGATCGCCAAGCAGTCCGCGAAGTCATGTGGCTCAGGAATGTCTGAGGAGCGTTCAGAAGAAAGAAAAGGAGCGGATAGTTATCCAGACAAAATTAATTTTGCGATGCAATTCCGAGCCGCAGATGGGGAACATGCAATTGGAAATGTGAAGCCTTCAATGAATCAGGTGTTGGGGGGAAGAGGACCGAAAACAACTACGCCTCCGAAAATACACGATGCACAAAGGCAGCAATCTTTCTCTGTACTTCTTAGGAGCTGGACTTTGGAGCAGAGTTGATGGTGCTTTTCTTTTCTTGAGCCCAACGAACGCGCTCCTTGGCCTTTCTTAGGAGCACTGGCTTCACCCAGAGACTTTAGTCACTTGTTACTGTCTGTGCTTGTGTGTATACGCTGTCTACGTGTGTGTGCGCTATGTACGACTGCGACATTTCACGTGTCAACTTTGTCATCAGGAATAGCATGTTAGACGTATGGCCTCGCAAGCATCTCCAATATCCACAAGAAATTTCACCTGTTGCCAAGCTCATCTGTGTGTGCTGTTTGATTTGCGTTTGTTTTTGTTCTCTGCGTTTCACTGCATTTCGCAACGAGATCCACACCTCTGACTTGAATAGTACGAGCTATCTGATCTTTCGTGCTCTTCGAGCTTCTCTCCAGTGCGAAGCCACCTCACGCCGTAGCATCTAGCCAGCCCAGCTTTACTTCGTCTTGTATGCTAGCGGGATGTGTTAGCTGGGACAGACAGTGTCAAAGTAACTTGAGGGCGTCTCAATTTTTTTTTCCAGCGCGATAGCTCTTTCGCTCTGATTCATGGCATGTATCACTGAGTACACATCTAGAAAGAGAGGGAAGCGCGGGAAGAAAATCATTTTGCTTGGATGATCACGTGCTGCTTACATTGACTGAAGGTAGAGCGTCACCTCGAACCAAAGTGCGAGTTTCCTATTCAAATACATGCAAAACTCATAAAGGATTTCATTGGGCGACCACAGTACCGATTCGAATGAAATCTGTTGCACTTAAAGCAAAAATGATAATTCTACTGACTGTAGGAATTAGATTTTTTGTTTAGAGCCTCGCACATTGTACCAAAATTGCCGACAATGGGAAAGTGAAAGAAATACGAAAACTGAAGGACTAAATTTAGAAATCTGCAACTCAGCTCAAAAGACGGATAATGCAGTTCGGTAAAGTGCATCTGTTAGAGAATCTAAACTGTTAGAGCATTTAGACAAAGTGCTTGAATGCTTACAAAGGTGTTGCAAAAATGCTGTTCACAGATTAGTCGTGTTGGTGTACGTCAAACAGCGTATAGTACACGATTTTCTTCGCTTTAGATGTCCCAATAGGTGCAGTTTGCGGAATACTACTGAGTTACAGAGTTGTAATCTTGATTCTTCAGTTCGTTCCTTTGTTCGTTCGTTCGTTCGTTCGTTCGTTCGTTCGTTCGTTCGTTCGTTCGTTCGTTCGTTCGTTCGTTCGTTAGTTAGTTAGTTAGTTAGTTAGTTAGTTAGTTAGTTAGTTAGTTAGTTAGTTAGTTAGTTAGTTAGTTAGTTAGTTAGTTAGTTAGTTAGTTAGTTAGTTAGTTAGTTAGTTAGTTAGTTTGCTTGTTTGTTTGTTTGTTTGTTTGTTTGTTTGTTTGTTTGTTTGTTTGTTTGTTTGTTTGTTTGTTTGTTTTGCTATTTTCCAGAACTTATGGTATAAATTGATATACTGAATAAAATATGTACCCTAGCCTCCTCGTTAGCGAAGATCGTAGAGCGACCACAGCGGAAAAGCCCGGGTGCGATACCCGAACCAGGGCAAAATTTTCTTCAACTGCGAAGTTTTCTTTCTCAGAAATCTGCAACCACCTTAGTGGCTTCGTGCTACATACGGGTGAATGACAGTGTTTCCCTTTCACTTATTTTATAAAGGTGACCAATGCGGTGCAATATATGTTGCAGAGGAGATTTCAGTTGGTCATGGAGCGAAGATAGAGAGAGAAAGAAACGAAGAGGGGAAGGTTGGGAGGTTAACGAAAGACGTGCCCGGTTGGCTACTCTACGCTTGGGGAGGGGAAATGGAAAGAACAGATAAGGAGAGACAAGAAAAATGATAGTCAGTCTTTCACGGTCATTCGCATAGGAATCTCCACTGCCACAAGCGTTCACACAATCCAATATCCGTCAAAAAGCGCAGAAGGGCTTTTGTGGCCTTTTGCATGGAAGAATGCATAGGCCCTGGTCCAAGGATCTTTTTTTCTGAGAGCGCTTCGTTATCTAGCCGGTTGAGTTACGCTTGTAAAGAACGCCGTTGATTGTCAAAGGATGGGCAGTGACATAGAAAGTGCCCTAGAGTCTCATCGGGCCCGCACAAATTGCACCCCGCACTGTTGGCCGTTCCTATCAGGACTGAATAGGATTTTGTAAATGTGACGCCCAACTACATGCGACACCGTAAAGTCGTTTTGCGACGCGAGAGTCCAGGCGGCAGGCGAACTCGCAAGCTCGAGAGAGTGCAAGGGTGAGTTTGTGAAACCCGCTGAATTCCATCTAGAAGCGTGATGTGGCGAGCAAGTGATTGAAGTTGTCACGCAGCTTCAGTTCTTGAAAGTGGTATAGGAAGCCGCTGATGCTTTTGGTGAGCCGAATGCGCAGGTTCATCTGTGCTGTCATTGCCGACAATTCCGCAATGGCTTGGCAACCACTGAAATACAATGTCGTGACCTTTCTCGAGAGCGTGATTATGAGCGTGTCTTATTTCGTACACTATAGCTGCTCGTGTAACCCATGACGTAGAACAAACTGTAGAGTTTGTAGGGCTGCTTTGGAATTGCAGAAAATAGCCCAACTATTTGGTGGCTGCTGAAGTACGTACTTGAATGTACCTTGAAAAGCCACAAGTTCTGCTGCTGTCGACATAGTATAGCGCGAATATTTAAAGTGCAAAGACACGGCGTCCGATCGAACAACTACTGATCCGGCACCGCTGTTGGAATTGATGGAACCGTCCGTCTAAATGCGTAAGCGGTCAAAATAAGACTCGTTGAGAAGAAGCAGAGACAGCTGCTTCAGGGCTAGCGGTTTCAAGTTTGCCTTCTTGGCAATCCCATGTATTGAGTAGCACACGTGTATTTGCCGAAGGCACCACAATGCCAATGTTGGGCGTTTCGCAGGCTTGAATCCAGATGGTACCGAGTCATGGTGTCTCGTCACAATACCACACAATGTAGCCTGTCGTCTTCTAACTGGCAAATCGGCTAAATTGTGGGATGATAGCCGAGAAAGATGTCGAATGTGCGTTTTTAACGTTTCGCCGACGATATGAGTAGTCATTGGGTGCTCCTGTGCAATGAAAATCGTTGCAGCTGTCGAAGAACATCTCGGTAGGCCAAGACATGTTTTCGTGTATTTAAATAGAAGATCCTTTTACCGAGCCGACTGTACTGCCATGTATATATATATATATACCTGTTGTTACAGCGCTGAGTCCAAGGTTGGAGGTGAGCACGAGTTTGAAGTTGAAGACGACAACGTTAGGGACTTACCTGCTCTGCCACTCTCTCGTATAAAAACTGTAAACAAATTTACCTGTTTATTTAACGTGTGCCACAATATTTAGGAAAGCGGGCTATTTTGTTCTCTTCGAGTCTGCGGCCAATAAAACCTCTTTTTGTTTGACTTCAGTACATACAATTCTGCACTGACTCAATGCCAAAATCCAGGCGGCATGGCCTAACTTCTAATGGCTCGCGGGAATGTCGGAGCTGCATCTGTATTTCCCAGCTTATTTCCGCAGCCGGTCGATTGAAGCCGGCTCATAGCAGCTTGCTGAATTGCTTTAGAACTCGAGACGAAAGCCACTGACTGTCATTTGCGGTAGTTGAGACAAGCGGAAGTAAACCACCGAAAGTGTCGGACAGTCAAGTGAATGGTGGAATAGCTAAAATGATAACACACTAAAAATTATAGCATGTTTATGAACAAATTTACCAGTGTGCGCTACACGACACCCGTACATGTAAATAAGTGCTGTGAAAGCTACGCTCGGTGCCCTGTGTACTCGCTTCAGTCTCTCCATTCGTTATTCCTGAGCAAAAAAAGAATGGTACGCTTATTACTTTTACTTTTAAAGAACTAAGACTTTAAGAAACACATTTGCAACTCCCAAACTAAAGCCCTTCGTTAACGCACTTACTGAATTGAATTGAATAATAGAGTTTTACATGCCAAAAGTACGATCTGAATATGAGGCACGCCGTAGGGGAGGACTCAGGAGAAATTTTGGCCACCTGAGGTTTTTTAACGTGTCCTTAAACTTAAGTACACGGGTGTTTTTGGCAGCCGTGGCAGGGATTTGATCCCGCGACGTCGTGCTTAGCAGCGCAGCGCCATAGCGACGAAGCAATAACGGCGCCTCAGGGCATTGCGTTTTAGTGTTCTTTCTTGAATATATGTCAATGCTTTCATTTACATTTATATGTATATGCGCCTGTTATATATCGGCCGCTGCTGTTTGTCCTGCTTGTCTACGAGGAGGCGATAGTACTGCTTTTGATTGATTGATTGATTGATTGATTGATTGATTGATTGATTGATTGATTGATTGATTGATTGATTGATTGATTGATTGATTGATTGATTGATTGATTGATTGATTGATTGATTTCGTAGCCGACAAGTCACACTTTTGTTGCTTGAATAAGCCTACACTCGTAACGCGATCTGCGGCATTCGGTCCCAAACGCCACGATCTGTTCGTGGCGTTCACTTCCAAACCAACATAGCGGTTATGTGGGAGAAGTGGCGCAGGGCGCCGAATCAGCTTATACCACCCGGTGTGGCGCCCAAAGCACGGTTGACGCGCGTTTTTGCGTGCCTTCCTCATCGTAACGCGGTGAGACCGCGAGCCGAAATCGCGACCTTGCGCTCGGGAACGAAACACCGTGGCAGCTTATCCACTGCGGGGGATGAACACGAAACACGTGGCTCTGCCGCTTAATCTCTCCGTGCCCTCTGTGTCGCAGTGCGTCGTGTGAGCGAAGGTCACTGTAGAAGCCGGTGTTTTATCATCTAACGCTAATGGACAGATCGGTATGGCGACCTGTGTGTTTTCCGTTAAAATTTTTAGAAAAAGTTTGGCTTACCGTCACTTTGTTCTTGATCAAATTTCGCAGCAAGATCGCATTTTATCGTGCTGATTGTCCAGTACAACACTTGACACTATGGTAAATAAATAAATAAATAAATAAATAAATAAATAAAGAGACGGAGTAGGTGACCATCGTGCACCGAGCCACGGTCGTGTCGCAAACGTGCACCCTGGCGTTGCGGCGCTATAATAATTCCCCGATTAATATTCTCGTCGAACGATGAAAGCAACACGAGCGCCCGTTTTCATTTTCAACGCTTGGTCGACGTCGGTGCAGTCGAGTCGGCAAAGGTCACGTGCCCTCCCTCCCATCCGAAACGACGGACGAAGCCTCCGTGGCGGGCTTTCCTGCGAAACGCGACCAGCGAGCTAGAGCGCTGATCTTTCCCGTCACGGCCGGTGACGGCCCGAGTGTGACGCGAAAACATGGCTCGCTGCCGCTCGAAAACCATGCAGTACCTGCGAACACGACAAGGCGCGTATGCTGTAAATGAAGTGGATATAAAAGATACGACCTCTGGACCCGTAGCACATGCCAGCTGGAGCGTTTTCCAAACACGTCGCCGTATAACTGTATTCGTCCGTTATGCGATAGTAAATACCGCGTGCAAATGTTAAAGCCTAGGCGAGTTGATAACGGTTAATTTCATTTGCGTCCACAGCGGACACACGCTCTAGAAAATAAGGAACAGGCACCTAACATGACCTAACCCAAACCACTCTCTCCGTCCCTTGTTTATTTAATGTGCGTCTGGCTGTGAACATCATCTAAATGAGTAAATAAACCATACCACTGCTTGCATCCAGTAAATAAAGTTTAACTTGCGTTCATACACGACGCAGGCCTCACAACGTAGGTGTAGAAAACATTAAGCGCCTTACAACAAGCCCTCTTCGAAAGTACTGGATCTAGTGGATCCACCATATAGGTAGGTGCCCTTCCCTTCTATATAGGGTGCACAGCACATAAAAGACTGTCCATATAAATGCAGCACCTGTTAGCAAAGCGGACGATGAGTGCGCCTGCTCGATGTATTGGCTGACGACGCACGGCGCACACTGTTAAAGGAAACACGTGAGTACAGAATTGATTCGTTTTGGTAAGTGTACACTTTGCAGCCGATTACTTGTGGTTGATGGCACTGGTACCTATCTACACACATGCGCAGTGCCCTGGCATATAGCTCCAGCTGACATTCGAAGCAGTAGGGCACCAGCCCAGTGAGAGTCGCACATTGGAGTGTTCCCTTTAACAGTGTACCCCACTGTACGCCCTCCTCAGCAACCAATACAGTGCTGCACTGTTTTGTGTGCGGCAACGTGAAACAGCATTTCTCGTGCGGGTTAGGTCAGGCCGCTTGTTATTGCCGCTTTACATCCTCCGCCTACGAACACTAACCTGCTCCCTTTTTGTCACTCTCACCGAAACTGAGCTCTCCTTTCCTTTTACTTCTCCGAACCGAGTCACGCAGGATTGTTTATGGCAGGATCGTGACCGCCGTGGCATTAGTATAAACGGCAGTTCACCGTATCCGTCAGACTCAGCGGTGCGTTCTCTCGCTAAAGAAAGCAAAAAAAAAAAAGAAACAGCACGATGGAAGAGGGGGTAAAAAGGAAAACGAATTGAGGCGTGCCCTCGGCGTAATCCAATTAGGCTAATCGCGGGGGGATTTCTATCGACTGCACCCATTAGGCTGATCTCCGCATTCGAGCGCGGTGATCGAAGGCCACACCGCGCTGGACCCCGCCGTCGTTGCAATATAGAGCTGTTCACACTTCTACACAAAAGGCGCGGACCTCGAGCTGGGGTTCAGCACACTGCTGGCAACGTTTCGGGTCTTCATTGAAAAACGAACGAGAGTTCTCGTACAGTGTGGTCCGCTCGATATCAGCGAGGCAGCTCCTTTATGCATAGCCCTATATTTATCGAGAGAAGTCTTAAAATATGTAAGGCTGAGCGCTGAGAATATACAGCGCATCGCATTTACGGTACACACGTAGTTTCCTTCGGCGTTCTCTACGTTCCCGCGTATTTTGTGCGTTCTTTCTCTGTGCTTATTATTCCGACATTTAAATTAAACAACGAATAACTTTCGCTGCGCTTTATTTATACAGGGCTGAGCGTTGGGCTGGTTGGCGCTACCTAATCGAGGTTTTTTATTGGAAAAATATTGCGTTATTTGGCCTCATGGTTTGTTTCTTCGTGATGCCACAGCTTGCAGAAAGTTGAGCTCATCGGATTCATCCCGCTCATTGCATAATGAGAATTTCAATGCCATAAAGTAGCATACGAGCGTTTATTGGCCAGTTGGTCCCTTCTAAGTGCAAATGCTCTAAACATGTTAACGTCCTTATGAGTGTAAATAAGTTTGTAGCCAAGCGATGCCCCTTAGGGTTCTAACACACGCACCCTTACAAGATCAACGACTTTAAAGGGTGGGTGCCTGGCATAAGTTGAAAAGTGATGTAACTGAAGTAACCCGTATACGCGTACTGTCTGTCGCAACAGTCGCACATAACGCGCGGCGGATTGGGCATAGAGCACTGTGGTGGTTTGTGACATTTGTGATTTTTTTCTTTCACGCACTTATTTCGTTTTCGAGCACGAAATTTGAACCTCACTGAAAAGTAAACGGCGTTTTTGGGCGAAAACGTTATGAGAAAAACTGTCGGGGTTGAAGAACCACGATTTCCTTCAATGTAATCGGCAGTGGTTGACAGAACGCTTCGTTAAGACGGAATGTTCACATGCAATGAAGATACTAACCGTCGGTCAGTGGACACTCAGAAAGTCAGTTTACATAGGCTGTCTCCGAGGTCTTGGTAAATGATCCGACTTCGATTTGTAATTGCAACGTAATCATAGAAGTCGCTGGGAGTACATCCCCTTGTGTATACATGAAACGCTGCCTCCGTCGTCTGAGCGAGGAAAGCGCACTAGAACGCCATTGTTACAGAGTTGGCGATCATTGGCTTTGCCCGTGGCTCGATCCACAATTGCCTATCAAAAACGAATACAGGCAATGGTAGCGCGGACTTCTTTGCCCAGCTCTCGAGCACGAAAGAACGCCTTTCCGGTTTCATACGTGTAAGAGCATTCGCGGAACTGCGCGTTGCCATGGGACCAGACGTCGCGTCAGCAACGACTCGAGGAATACAACTGTCACAGTACTAGAGAAGTCGAATAAGTAGCCATTCGTTCGAGAAAAGACTTTGTCAACCTTGCTTTTGTTCAATCCGCAATAACACTTCCTCTCTTTCTTCGATTACGACGAGCCTTCATCACCTCGCCAAGAGACGCTCAATAAATAGCGGGCGGTGGTTGACTGTGCCATGCACGGGCTGTCTATCCTGGCGTCCGCGGCAGCAGGCGTTTAATCAATCGCGCCACGACAAAGGCGCACTTAATCGATTTTAATATCACCGTCTGCCACGTCGCGAGCCGCACACGAGCTTGCGGAGAACAAGCGAAGAGGGAAAGGGCACAGCGTTTAATGACATCCGCCCTCCGACGCGGGTGATTTGAAAACGGGATTCACAAAAAGCTTCTTGCCCGATGTGCTTGGAAGCTGATCGGACAGGAAGAACTCTCTCATCAACGAGCACCAACAAATGTGGTTTCTTTTCCTTTTCTTTTTTTTTTCTACGCAACATCGTGAGTGTATATGAGGCACGGCAAACCATTTCCGAAATCACTCGCATCACTCGTGCAGCAGCTGCCCCCTCGTGCGGGAAGTGGTCGCTTAACGAAGCCTCTTTCGACGGAGCGCCGAGACGTTACGCTGAAGCTTAAAACTGGCGCGGCTTGGTGGCTCGCAGTGAAGAGACGCACGCAACGATTTCGACTTCCTCAGCGTGCTCTCAGGTTCTGCCAGAAAAGTGTTTCGCACTGCACAGATGAATGGCTCTGGCGTGCGTAACATATATATATATGCCGTTATATTATAATAGAACTAATTTGGGCTCGTTTGCTACGTGTCTGCATGCCATACCGAATTCGCTCATTTTGCGTTATGATCTCTGCGCTGGATATCAAGTCCGTTCTGCATCGCCGATATAATCGCGCCGATCGCAAGACTTTGCTCAGCTTAACGATCAGTTCTGCTATTCGTGCCTCGCGGGTAAAACGCGCAACGTTATGGCGGACACTAACGGACGTTGAATTGCGCAGAAAAGATCACGCGCGCTTCGCCGTAACGCCCGCTCTTCCCGTAACGCGCCGTTCCATTCAGTGTATAGCTGCTCGTTGTGGTTTAAGTGCCGTAACATTGCTTCAAAAAAACAAGATGGAGGGCAGAAAGCCTAAAATCAAGACATGTAACGACCGCTGTCGATAACAGCTACAGGGCTCGCTCAGTTCTCTTCTTATTCTTCAATGCAGACAAAAGAGAGCCATTTATAGCCCTTCTCTTTCAGTATGATCCCATGGAACAGAGCCACTGGGATGTTCTCTGATGGAGCAACATACACAGTAACGCGACCAAGAACAACGCAGGCAACTAAGCCAAAAGTATATGAAGAATGTTTTTACCTCGACTCTTGTATAGCAGAGAAACTACTACGTGGTAAGTGTAGCTACATGCATCAACAAAAAAATATATCCGAGGTTTCACGGCGCTACTGTGATACAATTAATGCGTCTGCTGTTGCAAAAGCAGTCGCTACGGTTGCGTCCGGCGGTGATCAGACGCTCACATTGCAAGTGACCTGATGAGTCCGAAATTAAATGATTGATTGATTAATTAAGAAATTAATTATTTATTAATTTTTATTAGTCCCAGCGAGTTAGGGGATAAAATCTAGACAAAAAGCTACAATAAGTAGGTTGAGAACAACTGGAACATTTGGAGCGAGCGCAAGCCTAGTTTTAGTTAATAAAACAAATATTGATGCTGTAAAATAAGCGAAGTGCGGTGTGAAAATATCAATACTAAAAAAAAGATATCTAATAGTTCAAGCGTTGAACAGGACAAGAGGCAATCGTCTTCTGCCGTTAATTCTATTAAAGTACAAATGTTGTATTTATTTATTTATTTATTTATTTATTTATTTATTTATTTATTACCTAAAGTGCCTAATTAGTGTTACATTGTGTGTAGAAATGCAAAACGTGGCCAAGCGGTCAAAGGAAAGCTCTCTCGACAGCAAGCAAGCGCAAATAGATAGTAACAGCGACAGAAAGCAAGATTGCACTAATTACCTCAGCAAGCGCACAGTCATCAAACGACAAACACCGAAAGGTCATCGTAATGTTTTCAGAGCATAATGCTGCTTCACGCATGAATAGAAAATCCGGAAAAAGAAAGGCGAATACGATGCCGCTCGATCAACAGTGTCGGTGCCTAAATCAATACGCACAAATCGTCGTTATACTCGTACGTAAGTCATCTGAAGTTTTTAAGTCGGCGTGCTGCCTGCATTTTTCAAACAAGTAAAGGTATCGGGATGCTCAACTGGCTGAAGGTGGCGGATCCGGTCGGAAAATTGTTCTGGGAAAGAAACTACGGACAGCATATATATGCAAGTGGTGGAATGTATACTAAGGCCGAAACATAGACGAATATGTAGTAAGGCTCAAAAGCACAGCCATATCATGTGTGAGCTCTATTGTGTTAAACAAACCATATCGCTTCGAAAACCGTGCTGAGGGGGGCTAAATGACGAGTAGGTAACAACGTGCTGACTCATAGAGAAGTACAATATAGTTTTCGATACGCTTCGCAGCACTTACTAGTTAAGGAAATGGCAACGCAATTCACCACAAGCATTCGAGGGCTAGATCTACGAACGGGTGCGACAGGGGCGATATTTCAGTCCTCCAGTGGAGAGTCATCACATAATAGTTTCCAAAGATAACATTTAAGTACAATGACATGGAATGACGTGTGGGGAGGCACTCGGCAAGCAGTTAGATGCCGCCGTCCTGGAACGCCGTCATGGATGTAATCATCCATGACAAGCATTTGTATCGTGCTTATCTGTGTCAACAGACAGAAAAAAAAAGTTATATAATAGTTATAACACTCGGCTTCCTCTTCGGAATCATGAATAATGATGTCACTGTTTGTAAGGCTGAGATTGAAACTGTATATATTTTTTGTTTACGTACGTACAAAAATATTCTAGCGTTCAATTCAATTTTTAAAAGACTAGGAATTTCATGTAAGCCAATTTTTATATTTATTTTCATTTGCTTATTCAAAACGTTTGCTTCGCTTGTTACCATTTCCAGCTTACCAAGATTGGCTCGAGTACGCCATAAGATTCCTCGCCGTCTCCTTCTCAGCTTCAGCAAATCTTTTGTACGCCACGGCTAAAATTTCTCATTTCATGTCGATAGAAAAATTGACGCCGACTATTTCATGGATAGAAAGGAAGGAAAGAAAGGGAGAGAGTTCAACCAGACGCACGTCCGGTTTGCTACCCTAGACAGCTGAAGGGGTCTAATGGAAGAAGGGAGAGGGAGGGAGGAAAGTACTATCGGTGTAGGGAAGTGCGGATGTCCATAATTCCACGCCTGTAGTCGGTCACTGAAGCCAGTCGCTTTTACGTAAGCCTACTCATTCCTTATCGAAATGTCCCACACACCAACATGTGACCCGTGCAACTGTGAAGAGACGATCGAACACGTGTTGTGTTTTTGTAATATCTATGACAACGAACGCGACGTTCTTCGGAGGGTGTTAAACCGATTAGATAACAGACCATTATCACAGGCTAAGATTCTCGGACCATGGCCCCACGCGTCGCAGGCTCACAAAGCGACGCGGGCCGACTATTTCATGCTTGTCGACTACCTCAATGGGCGCGCCAGCGAGGGAAAAAAAGTTTCACGTATTTTTTTTTTTTTTATTCTTTTCGACAGCCCCAAATGACACCTTCTCCTCGCATGGATTTTTAACCCTGTAATGCCCACTGTAACATATATATGTTACGCTGTATTTGACACCTCAAAATTCCAAGATTTAAGCTGGGTAAAATTAACGCATAGCCTGTATTCGAGTATTTGACACGCTGGAGCGAGTTTTGAGTAGTGGATAGTTAATCGCACTATTTAATAATTCATTAATAATTGCTGTACCAATGAATATTTTTACTCAAATGACATTTAATTGCCTTTTTTTTTACGAATGCGCTCTATGTGACTAGAAATAAAGGTGTTCGAACGTTCCTTGCTGTAGACTTGCGCTTGGAAATTAACGGGTTCAACCACGTATATTTGACGAAAATGGGGAACGCCGACCAAGAACAAGAAATTTTAGTGAAAATTTGAAAAACGCTTGGGCTTCCACACGGGAGGCTCCCGTGTGGGAGCCGGAACGTGCGCGTGCGTCTGTGTGTGTGTTTTTCTTTTTCTTCTTTCTTTTTTTTTGTGTCATGCCGCTTTCCTACCAGGAAATATTCTGTCAAACCCGGAATTTCATGTCTATTTGGCCAGCTTAACACACCAGATAGTGCTGCTCGAGCTTTAGTCATGATGTCATGCAATAACGGTATTACAATAGCGTCATGGAAGCATTTTGTGCGGCCGAGAGACGATCGTTCTTCACAAAGAAAGAGTGTTATAGCTGGCCTGCTAGTATGTTTTCATGCAGCGCCACCACCTTATAAGGAGAACTGATACTTTGTTATCACTGGCGAAACACGCTTTCCTTATCTTTCTTTCCCCGTCAAGTCACCATCAAACAACGTCTCCACCGCAAACGTTCAAGGGAAGCCTGAGCACAAAACGTGGCTTCGAACGAAGGCCCTTCGTTTGCACGGCATATTAAAGAGGCAAAGTTGATTAGGAAGGCAAAGTGATCTCGATCTATTTGCATGCACCGTAACCCGCTGTGTGCTGTAAGAAATGCACCAACGAGAAATTACGCGTTGCAGCCGCTACAAGATGGTGTATACTTCGGCCTGAGTAAACAGAAGGCAGGTTTTAACGTTTGCGAAACAACTTAACCATAACCTGTGGAAGTTAGCAAAACAAAGTAAGCTGATTCGCGTTTGCATGCAATGAACAAGGAACGAGACGTTCCACGCCGTATAAATACATAAATCACGAAGATAGAGAAGTACTGCATTGTAGATATGACGCGCTGTGCGTGAAAACAAATTCCAAAATTGCATTTGCGCTAATGAAATTTGAAGAGGCAACGCTTTCTTTTTCGGAAGTTGCAACCAAATATTAGAAAGCCATTCCGAGAATTCTGTGCACAGAAAAATTCCACAAACTCCACAGCCCCGTGTCAGTGACAGTGCTAAACAGTTCCACTGCCATGCATTACCTCCTCGTATGACCTACCAATTTCAGCCATACGACCTAAGGAATGTTTACAAAAGCGATGCTCAAGGTTGTTCTTCGCTTCAACGCCACTGTTCACAGATCAGTAACTGTTATTACTTCGCGCATCTGCAAGCGGACAAATCCATCCACCAAGTGGCGCTCAGGTTAACATTATCGTGCTGAAATTTGTAGTCATCCGGCACGTCAGGTTCCCGAGTCACAAGAAATTTAAGGAGCAACAGAGCATTAGTTCCAGTCGATGGTGAAAACAGACATTAACAGTTAGAATTTATAAAATATGATGATAGCTGGCCAAGTTAATACAAATGTACTGGTAGAAACTACGCAATAATACCGGAGACAAAGGGAATAGACAAGCGCAGATTTATTACTGAGTTTATTACGATCATGATATGATCACTGCTGCGAAGATGCAAGTTCAAGAAACAAAGTTTATTCACATGGCCTTGGGGCCTGTGCAAGGTGCGAGACCGATCTAGTTGGTATTCCATGATGAGAGCCTGGGCAACAGCCTACAGGCCATGCGAAGCGGGTTTACAGTATTCTCGTTTCGTAATGGTGAAAGAACGCACGACACTACAAATATTGGTTGTGAGTTGCATGC
The DNA here is from genome assembly GCF_050947875.1 of Dermacentor variabilis. Lineage (NCBI taxonomy): Eukaryota > Metazoa > Arthropoda > Arachnida > Ixodida > Ixodidae > Dermacentor > Dermacentor variabilis. The sequence goes on along the minus strand of NC_134575.1, from coordinate 8,031,395 downwards.
TTGGACCAGGAAAACGAAGTCAGGTGCAACTAGTACTTCAAGAGTGGGTGCCAAACGTGCGACCACGCTACAGAATTTCTGAAGAATGGTGGCCTTCGAAATCTTCTAAAAGAAGAGACAAGAACCTAAATAACAGGACAAAGTGCAAGTGCTCCGAGGTCACAAGATACCAGAAAAGCACCTCAATAGTCTTCATAAAAGGCCGAAGTTTACCTTTCAAGTACTCTCCCTCACTCGTTGACAAGTTAGCCTTTCCAACGGCAATTTACAGAAACGTTCCCAAGCACAGGCGTTTAGGCGAGCAGTGCGTGAAAGTCATAACGAAAACAACTGGTGCCTCCTGAAGCCTGGTGAGTCTGTGCCCACTGGTTAATTACGCTGTTAATAAATGGTGTTGGCATCAACCACAAGAAGGTTGCCTCGTGGGCGTTACGGAAGAGCTGTACGCGAAGAAAACTAGAGAAGCACTCGCGAATAATTTTAGAAGAACAGATCGAAGTGCAAAGAATGTGAAACAACTAGCCCTGAATTTCTTGGATGATCTAGGCCTTACGGAAATAACCGCTTGCGTAACAAATAACCACGGCCGGAACTGACGCTGTACATTTTTTTCTTTTTTTTTTTACGCTCTGCGTACCCATAGACCACAGGTTCCACACTGACGAATGATTTCGGAAGGGAACGCATAGCTCCGTGTGGTGTCAGGTTTCCTCCAGGAGTACCTGGAGCCATTGCAGATGGAGGACCCGTTCAGAATACCGTATTCGCACGTGTCGGTTCATTTCCTGGAAAACAAAAATCCCAGGGCACTGCGTGGCTGCCAGCATTGAGGTGGAAGATTTATTTCACTCCCTGTTACATGAATACATTCTTCGAGGCGTTAAGCTATGCATAGCGGAGTTTAACCACAAAGCAGGTTAGAAAGGGATCATTGTCCGTGGACGCCGTTCTTATAACTGCTGTCACTTTATTAGGATTCCACTGCGGTCGGTGTTGGCGACGAACTATATGCAGAGAATACATGGTGTATGCATCGGCTCTAGTGTGGTACCAACAATCAACGACATTTTCCTCAGCAAGGTGAACAGAGTGATCCAAGAACATGTAAAAGGTGGCTTCGACAGATTATACCGCTATGCCAGTGACTACTTGATGTTTTGGGTAGGGAAAGGTACGAAAGAAAGTCAGATAGGGCACATGAGCTGTTAAGTGTAAGCACAGCCTACGCCTAAAATTTGCCTTGGAACTAGGGAGCAACTTTAGGCTGCAGATTCTGGACGCACATCTGCAATTGAGGCCCGGATATGTTTGTTGGCTCTATCGTCACAGCACTAAGAGTCCTCTTTTAAACTGTACATCGTGCCACTCAAAAGTTGCATAAATGCCATACTTTTCACGCGCTTGCGGGTTGCTCTTGAGAAGTCGTGAGCACGCAAAGCGCATGACAGTTTCCGAAAGCAAGCAGAAAGACTTTGAAATGGTGAGCACCTAAGCAACGTGGTGTCTGCGGCACGTAATAAACTGATATTGGTGGTCAAGATAAATGAAGAGAGCGACAAAAAAGGGAATACTGAAAGGCATGCACGAAGAAAAAGAAAGAGTAGTTGTGATCCCTTATACAAATATTGGGGCAGTTATCGCATGGCCTAAAGAAAGATAGGTAAAAAGTATGCAGTGAAGAGTGTCTTCCACACCAACCAAGCTTCTAAAAACTTGCGCCCTTGTCAATTTCAAAAGAAGGCAAGCACACCTCGCAGCGAAGCGAACGCAGTGCCCAGCATAGAAAGCAGTGTGCACCATGGAAAGTGGGAGTGTTGAATTAGTTGCCCTCAACGTGTGGGTAATCGCGCACTGGGGAAAGCAGCAAATGCATTAACCTCGGGTTCCGAGAGCACGGACGATCTCTTTCGGGGACGTCGAGCTTACACTCGACAGCGCGCTGCAGAGACTGTGAATGCGAGCCAGATTTGATGAACGCAGTAGTTCTAGTTGTCAGGAGAGAATACTCACAGGGCGTAGGATCACTGAGGCATCCTTTATCAGGAGCAGGGAGGAGGGACGCGTTAGCCAGCCTTCTATCAAATCTTTGAGACGGTGAATATGCGTATTCATTCTCTACGCGTAATTCAAGAATGCGATTCACGTCGTTGTTTACGTAAGCTTGTATACTGATAGCCGCGATAATAACGTGACACTCTGGCGGTATATGACACTCTGGCAGTAAACTCGGTTGTGCACCTGCTTTAGTCTATTCGCGTCCTTTCTTACCTTGTGCCCCGTCTTGACGCACAATTTGTACCTATGCAAATTTGCCCAGTTCCGGTGCCTGTTTCTTATTCCCTAGGAGTTGTTGCAGAGTTATGAACTTGATGTTTCTGTATCTTCAAGTATAGCAATATTTTTTTTACCAATCGCTACACAAAGAGCACACAATCCTTCAAGCTAGCCTGACAAAGACGGTTACGCTTTCGAAACTGTTGGCATAACAAACTTTATGCTTTCGTGCACAACAACGCTTCCACTGTGCCATCATTTCGTCCAATAACAACTGGCTTATTGATCTCCTACCTTCATCCGACATATATATATATATATATATATATATATATATATATATATATATATATATACAATTATTGATGCTCTGAAGCACGCAAAGTAGATGCGATACAAGAAGACAGGGTCAATGAATGCAGCCATGAAAGGCGACAAACAAGACAACACCAAAACGACACGGTGGCCCAACCTTAAAAGGGCACAAAGAGGACTTCGAGCGAAAGGGCGCGGGCTGCTGCTCATCGATTCGAGCCTCTGCGCGCGTAGAGCCCCACTGCGACGCAGCTGTGCCCTGAGGGCAAGCTGCTCTGCTCTTTTCACCGGCCTCTGCGTCTGGTTCTCTCCGAGCCGCTTTGTTTAATGGATGCAGCGTCCTTTGAGCTTCTAACGACGGGTCCTCGCGCCAGAATACCTTTCACAGCCTTTTTAATTACTTCAGGACTATGTGGAGGATGTTGCCTAAATGTGTATTCAGGACCAATGGTAGAGATGAATGGGTCAAAATAATTCGTTTAACATATGATATTCCCGTTACCGCAGAACTGGTACAAACAGAAATACATTTTTACCCCCATTTCTAATTTCCAGTTTTTTTACTAAGAATATGATGATTGTATTACAAATATAACCTCGCCTCAAAATATTTAGTTGTTGAAGTTAAACAATTTTTCATATGATTTTGTTCCCAAAGTCTTACACGAGTGGTTTATCGGTCCCATGCTTGAGTGTAGGGGCAGGGCCGAGGCTTCCAATACCACATACCACGTGACACCTATGAATCGCTGAATGGTGCACAATCACTTTAACTAAGGCCGCTACCAACGCTGGCTACCACTCTCACAGTCAGGTTACACAACCATGTATACAAGAGCCCAGCAAAGTCGGAAAAGGAGACAGCCATCGCCGCAGCTCCATGCGTCCTGGAAACGTTAAGGGTTTCGCTACCCTTTGCGGCAAGGTTGTTTGAAAGCTAAGCTTTATTTGCCTACCCGCCTGGGTTTCGGTGTGTCGTCGTCACCGTCGTGGCCGTCATCTGTCTCGCCAAGAAGAAGCTGTACCTCAATTAATAAAAAGTGAATTATGTGTCCTATGGTGGAAACAGCCTGATGCTGTTTACACTGTTTACAAGACCGATGTCAGTATTGTGAAAGAAGATGGAAGTAACAGAATCGGGAGGGGCAGAGACAGACAGACGAAGACAGAGTTGAAAGGTGGTTCCATTCCATAAATCCAGTGACAAATCATCAACCGTTAAATACGGGCCCATTTCACTGACTAGCATCATTTATAAACTACTTGAGCATATATTATTCACTCGTTTTAGCTAACTTCTTCTAGTCGAACTCATTTTTCTCTTTGTCATAGCACAGTTTCGAAAATCATTTTTGTGCGAGACACAGCTAATGTCTCTTCACTCATAAACTACACTGCGCTGTAGAAAAATATTCTATTACTGATTGCACATATTTAAATCTTTCAAAAATTTTCAACAAAGTAAGTCATAAACTTCTCCTCCATAAGCTTCAGCACCTAAGTCTTGATGCCAATAGATAGATAGATAGATAGACAGAGTAATTTTTAATTAATCGCTCACGATTTGTTTATGCTAACAACGATAACTCTTCTTTCAACGTGATACAGTCTGGTGCATTTCAAGTTTGTACCCTTGGACCTTTATATTCATCGTGTATATAAGCGACCTTCCATTCATGGTTAAATCTAACGTTCATCTGTTCGCAGATGATTGTTTTATCCACAGAGAAACAAAAAAAGACATTCATAGTCTCCAGTCCGACATCAATGCCGTAACCGATTGGTCTAACGAATGGCTAATGGAACTAAACAGTGGAACTAATGGAGCTAACAGATGTAAATTTATGCTCGTGTTCCGGATTACTGTTGATTCTCTGATGCACTTAGTCAACAACACTGCGTTAGATCCTCTGTCTTCGTACAAGCTTTAGGAGCGCCTATTACCGCTAATGTTTGCTGGTAAACCCATATCGACCACATTACCAGTAATGAGAGTCCTACTTTGGGTTATCTGTGGCGCCGCTTTTATAATGCACCATCCTCTCTCAAGCTACTACTATACAAACGCTAATACTGCCAAAATGAGAGTGTGCATCTGCCATTTGCGATCCCAACCAGGCTAATGTTATTATCTCACTAGAGGAGGAAGAATAAACGTTTATGTGTGAAATAGCGAGAAAGTGCTCTTTCTTCGCCATATGCGGGCGGCTCAGAAAGCTGTTAGCTAATGCCGCGGCTCGGGCCCGGTCCGCCAGACTTCGCCGATTCTCCAGGCTCTACGCCGTTAACATTGCCTCCCACGTTTCTTCGTTGTCTTGTAGTGGTCCTGGAGCTTCATCTGGATTGCTTTTCTCGCGATATGAGCACACTAACACCACGTGTTGAAGGGCGTCTGGTACATCACAAAATCGGCATAGGTATGAGAATTTGGTGAAGTGCATCCGGTTCATGATGATTCCATGAACATATGTATTCGTTTGTAGTCTGCGGAGAGCTGTGGCTTCTTCGTTGCTTAATTTTGAATGCGGTAGTGCATATTGTCTTTTTTCCAATTGATAGTGTTGCAATATTACGGCGTAGTTGATGGGAATGTCCTCCACCCTCGTCGCTTTCCGGAGCCCGTGCGGCAGGAAATCCCGACTGGTATGCTCTCTGCCGGCAGCATGTGCTGCTTCGTTTCTTGCCAGGTGTTCGTGGTTTGGGGTCCATGCGACGTAGGTTTCGGGGAGATGTTGGTGTATTGTTATTTCTTTTAGAATCTTCACTGTTGCGGCATAGATTCGGCCTTTTTGTAGCTTTCCACACGCAATTTGTCAGTCGCTCAAGGTGATCGCTGTGCCCTTGCATGTGGCGATGCCGAGGACGATGGCCACTTCTTCTGCCGTTTCTGGATTTCTGAATGGTATGGTGGCAGCGGCCAGCTCATTTTCTCGGTTGTTGGTCACGCTAATCACGTATGCTCTTCTACCTGGGTACTTTGCTGCATCTGTATATCTCGTGTTGGGGTTCTTTGAGTATTTCTTGCTTGGCGCTTAAACTCTTGCTTGTCTTCTGTATTTGTGGTGAGTTGCACGCATGTTACGAGGTATTGGAGTGACTGATATAGGGTCTCAGAGAAGTGCCGGTAATCGGACTTTCGCGTCTGGGTCCACTACGAAGTTTTCGCTGTATGCGAGTTCGCGAAGTACTGCTCTGCCTGTTTGGGTCAGCCTAAGGAGTTATAACCAGCTGGCCCTGTGGGCTTCACTCATTTCTTCCCAGGTATGAGGCCAAGTTTGAGAAGTGTTGTGGTTGAGGTCGTACTGGGAAGTCCTACTGCGCTCTTGATTACTTTTCTGGTGATGATGTTGAGTTTTTCAAGCTCAGCTTTCTTTTGGAGTAGATATGGGGTGCCATATGCGATCCGGCTTATATGGAGGGCTTGGTTTATTTGGATGGTTTCTTGCTCTTTAAGTCCTCTTCTGTGGATGGTGATGCGCCTAGTGAGATGAGTGACTTCTGTTAGGGTCTTCTGTTAGGGTCTAGCAAGTCTAGCTGCGCCAGAACCATCTGTATGTGTTGTGAGGCCAAGGACGCGGAGGCAGCCATCTCACTAGAACTTGTTCAAAATTACTCCTCTTCCTTCTATCTGTTCAAATTGTGATCAAACTGCCAGTATAACCACAATGAGATCTAACCTTGAACTTCCATCTCTTTCTTATCATCGTAAACACTTCAAGTTATTTTTATTTCATAAGCTATTTTACCATTTTTTTATACTTTGCAAGCGAAACTCAACCTGCTAGACAACAAAGCGCTCTCCGAAGAAAAGATTCTTGGGCCATGGCCTATGCATTCTTGCATGCAAAAGACCACAAAAGCCCTTATGCGTTTCTTGGCGGACACTGGATTGTATGAACGCTTGTAACAGGGGAGGTATCTCTGCGAATGACTGTGAATGACTGACTAATATTCTTCTTTTCTCTCCTTTTATGTTCTTCCCTTTTCCCCTCCCCAAATGTAGGGTAGCCAACTGGGCACGCCCTTCGTTAACCTCCCTACCTTTCCCTCTTCGTATTTTTCTCTCTCTATCTTCGCTCAATGACCAACTGATATCTCCGCTGCAACTATATCGCACCGCATTGGTACCATTTATAAAATAAGTGAAAGGGAAAATCATCAGCCACCCGCATGTAGCACGAAGCCGCGAAGGAAACTCCGACAGGTTTCTCAGAAAGAAAACTTCGCAGTCAAAGAAAGTCTTGCCTTGGTTCGGGCATCGAACTCGGGCCTTTCCGGTGCGGTCGCTCTACGATCTTAGCTGACGAGGAGGCTAGCAGATTGAAGCGCGGGTTAATAGCTTGAAGCACAGAGACACAGAATATCGCAAATCAGCGCTGCGGAAGCCTGCATATAGTGAAGTAAAGTTCATGAAATGGAAGATTCTCATTCAACCGTGTGTAACAGGAAGCCTGGACCAGAACATTTTTTTTTCCTTAAACTGTGGAGATTTCTTTCTAAGCAACTCGTATAGGTTGCCTTTGTAGCTTCGTTTTACGTTTAGCGGGATGAAAATTTTGCCTTTCATAGGTTAATAGGCGATGGGAGCGGAAGTTTCTTACGATCGTAGGCTCACTGCTGCTAAAGAGCGCGCAAAAGCGTCTATACTAATGCGGTTGGGAAACTTGGTATTTCCGTCAAGGTATCGCGACACACGAAAATACTTACAACAGATCGCCGTCAGTCGGACAGGGGACTTTCTCTTTGGGCTTCATCTTCGCCCCGACTGGCTTTGCGAAAATCTTAAAGGGAAACCTAAGAGAGAGAAATAAGTTGAGCCGGATTAATAAGTTACCCTTCTAAAATACAAACACAAATGCACTCTTACCGCAACAGAAGGTCCGGTAAGCCGGAAAAGAAGCAAAAGCGAATGAGTTGGTGGCGACGCCACCTTGAAGCACCTGTTTACCATGACGTCATAAATGTAGACGGTATATGCTAGAGCCAAGTAATTAGCTTCGGCAGACTAGATTGTATTCTGAAAGAAGCAAGGACGGGACTTGGCAAGTTTCAAAATCTTCTACTGCGCCTCAACAGCATAAATAGGAGGGAAATATACTATGAAATATGTGACGTCACACTAATGTGCTGGCGCTAGAGATCATGGCGCTAAGTTCGCAAAAAAAAGTTTTTTTTTATCTCGTAGTAATCAGCGTATTACCGGGAAATTAACGAAAGTGGAGCTTTGAGAGAATACTTCATCGTCCTAACCTGAGTTAGCGCTTCTCTTTAGTGTCTCCTTAAATAACGAAAAACGGACGCGACACGACCTGATCAAAGGTCAGCGCCATAGATATCTGAGCTCTCGGTGGGTTGTTTGCCATCATTATTCACTTTCTCTCGCGTGAAAAGACAGAAGCGGAAAGCAAACGAAGCGCGATGAAACGATGAAGTCACGCGTCGGCAGTGAACCGCGGGTCGCCCTCTCTCACTTTCTCGGGCGAGTGGCAATGTTTCCGCCTAATCAGCTCGCTCATAACGACCGCACTGCAGCCTAACGACTCTGCGAGTCTCTTTTCCTCTAATGGAGCAATCGGGGAAAGCATTGCCAGCACGAAGAAAAACTCTTCTGCGCCTTTTGTTTTTCTGTGCTGCTGTCACGTGTATTTTAGAGCTTGAAATACGTCGCTGGGGTCGCATTGTGTGCGAATATCTGCATTTAATCTAATCTAGACCGACCACGGTTCAAAGCCGAACCCCGAGATTCGAAAGGTCAGAAAAATGAAAGTTGGGGGCGACACGGTGCGAACCACTGTTGTTCGGTTGTAAGAAGGGCCCTCAGGAATCGATCGTCCTGGCGCCCTGGAGTGAACCGGCAACCGCAGTGTGATGTGTTTGCCAACTGGTGGCACGGGTCTGGGGAATGGCTTAGGGGTTGTTAAAGATTAAATGCTTCATTACATTGAAGTGTTAGAGACGACTACGTACATTATGCTACATTAGTGTCACTATGTAAATTACTTTGACATTCAATGTCCGTTGCTTTTATTGATTTCATTTATTAGTAGAGTTCACGTTTTGCGATCCGTTCCAGTAGGACAGCATGGACGTCAGGCGTTTGAGCCGCATAGCCACGACGAGCGGTTTCGGCGGGCTCAAACTCGGCTAGGATAAGAGACATTTTGCGGCGAGGCATTTTGGCCCGAACGACTCCTGTAGAGCGACGCGGAGACCCAGAGCGATGGACCGAGCGTGACTTACAGAGTCCCGACCTCACTTGTATACAAGCGCCGAGGGTGTCTAGCATCGACCAGATATCTAGACGCCTGGGGATAACGTCAACATCAACAGTCGCTGCTTCTAGAAGAACCCCGGCGCGCTTTTCTGAGAAGCCGTGAGCGATAAGCGCCAAGCGATAAGTGATCGCACACCGTTTCACCGGCACATCGAACACTATCTGGCGTTCGATAACTATAGCTGCTTCTCGAATACGGTCAGACAGATGGCAGGAAAAAACCGGGCTACATCAAACAAGAAAGCTGTCCAATAAAAACTTTCATGAAATGCAAGTTGACCAAGCAATGGTAAACAACAACCACGGAAATTTGGCAGTTTCGCCAAAGGCGGCGAAGCACTGACAGCAATAGCAAGATATATCGTCCAGCTTGGACTACTCGGGCGGTGCTCTTAACTACGAGTACAAGGAAGCGCGACATGTTTGCTCGACGCAGCGTGCAAGGCAACTGCTTCTGGGTAGAAGCGCCCCGGCCGATATATTCTCGCAAGGTTGGCGTGATAAGGAGCGCCGTCACCGGCACTGCAGAGGACGCACCTCGATGGTGCACGAGATGAGACCGACGGGAAGCCGTCGGCGTTAGTTCGCGCCCAGTGACACGTCAAGTAACGTTAGCTTGTCGTTTTACTGCCTGCTCCGCTCTAGTGCACTGCATAGCTCAACAGGAGCGCTCTTGTGCTTATAGTGTAGTGCGCCCAACGGCGCCCTGGCTCCGCCATCGAAGCGATTCAGCGCATACAGCACTGACGGTGCGTCGACTTCGCTTCGTCCTTTTTTTACATTCAAACTACCAAGCGCACTCCCTCGCGCCCAATGTCGAAGGTAATGTGCGGAGGGTGCAAAGGTTAAATGTTCGGCGAGCCAATGTGGCTTGTCGCTTTATGTGCGCCATTTAGGCTTATAGAACAATTGAGGTCGCGTAATCTCAAGTGTCGGAAAAGCGTTAAAGCGAGAGGCAGCCCAAAGCGTTGGCTTTCTGTGACCGGCGCTCTTCATCACGCCAGCATTGTGAGAGCGAGCGTTTGCGGTCATCGAGTGAGATCCGCTCACATTCGCCTGCACGCGCGTGACGCCATATTTGTTAATTTAATTGACAAGCGCATATTTACGACAACTTACGCGGGTTATGAACATACGAACATTAGTTCATGTAGTTGTCTAATCTATTTCATCGCTATTAAGGCATCGCTTTTCGGCCGAGACTGCAATGTTCCTTTCCGCGCACACAAAGATCGATTCACACGCATTATTATTATTATTATTATTATTATTATTATTATTATTATTATTATTATTATTATTATTATTATTATTATTATTATTATTATTATTATTATTATTATTATTATTATTATTATTATTATTCAGCCGTCGCAATACAGCCACTGCGGCTGGGTGTCGGGCCCCACACTTGTGCTAAACTGTGGAACACCACATCCACTGATCCACCGTTGCGGACGTCTGTCTTATGTTGTACGGTGATTGCGACTATGTCGGATCTGTGTGTGGTTATTTGTGCGTGGGTACACTACAAAGGGTGTCCCAGCTAACTATAACCAGAGTTTACAAATATGCAATTGCCACGTAGCTGGGCAGAACCAAGGTAATGTCGTTTGCCGTCGCTTGGAGATACTCAAACCAATTTTTTTCACTCTACCTAATTGCATAAATCGTCCTAACATTAATGAACTCAAATATCATGCAATTACATAGATTAAAAGTGTCAATGAGAATATTGTAGAGCAACATGAAAAAATCGCGCTACAGCTTTGTGTTGCTCAACAAGTGCTGCATAAAAGTGTTTTTCCAGGCATGAAAGAAGGCCACGAGTACGCGCGAAGTGCCTCGAGCGGTCAGTCGCGCTGCAATTTTGCGTGTATTCGCAGGCTTCTTTCACGCTCGGAAAAACATGTTTATGTGGCACGTACTGAGCAAGAGAAAGCTGTATCGGGAGTTTTTCATGTTGCTGCACAAATTTCTCATTTACACTTTTCATCCAATTATAATATTTGAGAAGTTGATTAGTTATTTAAAACTAATTATTTAATCATCTAATTAGGCTGACTGAGAAGCTAATAATCTGAGTATCTCCAAGCGACGGCAAACAACATGTTTTTGGAACTCTGGCCAAAGTTAGCTGGACACCCTGTGCACGTGCGATGTGTGGGATCTCTCAAGAAGCTGCGATCTATACTCGCCAAGCACATCACATCGGCACCGGAACGTGTTCTGCGCAGCCGGGCCCTGGCGGCCGGCGGCTGGTGCGGCGGCCCCTGGTCGTCGCCCCCTGCGAGTCCGCTCTGGCTGGCCGCCGACGGGCCCACGGCGAGGCGCTGCAGGGCGGACGCCGCGCCGGCGGCAGCGACACTCGTGCTGGCCATCGTAAGTGCTCGCACGAATACGCGCCCCTAAGCTGCAGTGAGTTTTGTAAACGACAGAGTTTTAGAATGACTGAAGACAGTGTAAGCGGCGACGGAACTTTCCGTTTCCCAACATTACGGCTGTACGTACCGGATAGGGGGGGGGGGGGGGGGCTGCACTAGCTGAGACTGAACGATTGCCGGGAAAAGAGGTGCACGCTACCTTTCCAAGAAACTCTGGTGCGCAATCGCATCCCCGGGTTTCAGCCGCAAGAGAAATTAGGATAGGGAAGCTCGGCCTCGCCTGTTGCAACTGTGTACGTGTTTATCCTCGATAAGTTCCTTGACTCGTGTACAGAACTTCGTGTTCATGCTGACTGTACCTTGCGGTGCATTTGCGAAGCCTTCTGCGCAAATTTTTTTGAGAATATATATATATATATATATATATATATATATATATATATATATATATATATATATATATATATATATATATATATATATATATATATATATATATATATATATATATATATATATATATACATTTGCCAAGCGACGAGGAGTAGGTGGTGCCGCTTAAGGCTCTCCTACTACTACACCGCGTCAATAAAAGAAAGCAGAACACTGCGAGCATCAGAACGTAGCGTTGTGCGCAAAGCCTCCGAGAAGAAGCGCGCTTTTTTGTATCATCAGCTAAGGTTGAAGACAGGGTTAAAATTTGTTAAAAATAAATGCTGAGGTTTTACGGGTCATAACCACGACCACATTACGAGGCACACCGTAGCTTGGCGCTTCGGATTAATTTTGACCACCTGGGGTTCTTCAAGGTGCGCCTGAATCTAAGTACGCGAACGTTTTTGCATTTCGTCCTAATTGAAATTCATGACACGGAACACATTACGACTGCACTAAGTGTTCCTCAGCACGTACGATGGTATCAAAAAGAAATGAAAACGGTCGAGAAGGGGAAGCTGGAACACTTTTCTCGCATAGAGTAAGCCAATTAGAGTTGAACATGTATGTACAACGGGAGCATTTCAATAGTCACGTATATCATAACGTGAACGAGAAGGAGGGGAACCGAGGAGCCCAATTTTTTGTTAAAGACAACCGTATGAAGCCAACAGATAATGAAGCTAAGGGAAGCAAAGCGGAAGTTATTTGCAGTTTTAAATGAAGTGCAGAAGTGATAAACTGAAGGGAAATGAAAATGAACGGAAAAGACAACTCAATGTCAGAACAATCTAGCAACACCTGGGCGACTGCGTTTCAACAAAGCGCAGGCATGCTCACGTCCTCTCGTTCTCTTTCTTTCTTTTCTATTTCTCTTTGAAAGCGTCGTGCAAGTAGAAATGTCGAAAATTCCACAGCGATATAATTATATATATACAAGCGCTTTAGAGGCTCGACTGCACAACATTTGGACGACACACACAGAAGAGAAACACACGCCACGCTGCTATTTCTTAAAACATTCGCTTTGACTTGTGCGCTCTTCATTCGCTTACGGCATTTTTACGTCACAGTTTAATTATTTGCATTTTAACTGCCCCTGTGAACACATGTCTGACGTGAAGAGCACAAATGCGCTTTTTGAAATAAAATTAGGTGTCGTCTCATAGCGGAATTGCGACGGAACTACTGTCCGTCTCCATGCCCGCAGGTGAACCGTGTGTTTCGCAGCTGTGCTAAAGCAATAGTCGCAGTTTTCGTCCTATTTCTCTGTAATATGTATGCGCTTTATTATGTATGCACTAACACTTTATTATGTATGCACTCAACACAAAGGGCGCATAGGGTAATGCAGGGTTTTTCGACCGCCGCGTGGGATTTTAACAAATTACGACTAGCACTGCCCCACCCCCTCAACATCGGAAAAGTCTGCCTCCCCGTCAGCAGTGACGTCACAGCTCGTGCGTCCACATCACTCACGTCCCATGCAGCATATAGGCAATGAGAGCTCCGTGAATCACGTGAAGCGCGGTGCACCGGAAATGTGCTGCAACTACTCCGGTTAACAATCGCATAGAAGAAAAAATGGAATCACTCAACGGTTACATTTATTCGCATGAAAGCACGTGGAAACAGACCGGAACTAAATGCCATGGCTTGAAAGTGTTCCAATTTGTTGTATTATGTCGAAAAAGCAGAAATATTTAAATACTTGAAGATTCTTAGCGTCACTTCGTCACTTCGTCACTTAGCGTCAATTCTTCGCTTTTCGCGAAGAATTGCTGAATTTCCTGTAGAAACATTGTATAAGGATGTTATTGACCTGCTTTCCTTCGCTGTTTTTCACACTTGTATTTTTATATTTTTGTGAGCATGAGTATACTACTGTGTTTACGCTCTCTAAAGCTTAGCCTAGACAAACATTTATTGAACTTCGTTTTACTTATCTTGTGAATGCATGTATAGATATTTATATTCTCTACTCCTGTACTGCTTTACTTATCTTGTGAAAGCCTGTATTGATGTTTATATTATTTACTCCTGTTGAAACACTTACTTTGTGTCCCCCCTTACCCAATGCCCTTAAATGGGCCTGTAAGGTATTTTAAATAAATAAATAAACATGAAAATGGAACTATTTCCTTTGAAATAAAATTAATTTCCTTCTGTGTTTAGAGAAAGTTTATTACTTCATTGATGATTGAACTCCAGTAATAATACAATGCGCTGTACACTAGGTATATGACGTAAAAGATGTAATTCCGATGCACTGTAATTCCGCAATAATCACGTAACAGTTATTTCTATATTTCATCGCAGCGAAGCAACAGCGTACCACGGCTTAAGATCCGCACGGCCAGGAGATCTCCGCATTCTCCAAGGGTGAGCATTTACGTGCAGTGCCTTCACGTGAACAGAGCTGGGCCAGTTCGCATGACGTAGAAAAAAATTTTTTTTTCGTACTTCCACTGTGTCGGCATGCCGCACACCTAATAGTTTAAGCGTATTTATAGAGTTGAAGCATAGGTGAAAACGTGGCTACTCTGGCTTTTTTTTTTTTCAGAACTATGAATCCAGTCGGGACTCGTCTGAATCCGCCAGCAGCACCTGTTCAACAAGAAGAAGGTAACCGCATTGTTCTGCACATTTTAAACCTTTACATCTACAACCTACGACCTAGAGTATTTTCATTACTAAACAGGCTAGGCCGTCTTCACGACTGCGCCTTTACGACTTTGTGGCGTTATTTATTTATTCATACTTGCAGCTAATGTTACTTACAGTATACTGCATTTTCAAACGTAACAAGTTTAACCACAGCTTACATTGAATCGTCAGATCATCGTTCATTAGCGCACTAAATGATTACTTTTGTTTCTCATTTTTTTCATCTGTCAATAAGAATTTGTGTACTACACATGCGCCAATAATTTTGTAATTTTATGTGATACGTTATTGTAGTTAGTATTCATGTATGCCTGTATCGTTTGCATTGCATTATATTGATAAATTATTTGCATTATTGTTACTTGTGTACCCTGCCCCTTTGCAATTCCACCGTGGGGTCTTTAAGGTAATGAAATGAATCGAATGCACGAACCTCAGTTAGCACACACTCATACTTCCATACTTGTGGGAAGGAAAGGGAAAAGGCAGGGATGGTAATCAGGAATGCTACGCTATGCTGAGCGAAGGAGTAATCGAAAAAACACATCTTTAAGCTTATATCGGTTCTTTCTTCATGTTCCTGCCCGTATTCACAAAACTTGTCTTACGTGAGCACGTTTCTGAGCAGCCGTCATTGGCGCATCCGGAGTTCACGATGGTGAACGACACAACGAGACGTCTGCCGCGACGGCGGAAAATCGCGCCTTTCGTAATGACTTCTGAATATGGGTCCTGTTCTTTCGATATCCGTAAGCTCACATCATTTACCGCTCTACTGCATCCCATTTCATCTTCAACAGCGACATAAGCACTTGTAAGAAAATATTGTGCGAACAAAATTAATCACTCATAACGTTACAGGATTAGCTCCTCAAAATGTACAAGTATGTTACATGTCTCACGCTGGGCACAAAGTATACGAAACTAATGGTTTCACAGTCCGCCACAAAATTTTTAAATAGCTCACCGGTTATCGTCAAACGCGCTTCACCCCAACGGAAAGAACCAGAACTAGTTTAATAAGGGCTCACTCGCATCAGGCCGGTCCGACACCGATTTAGTTCCACCTTTGTGTGAGCGCCTCCGTCACACTGTACCGACGCCGACAATCTGCCGACGGTAGGCGGAGAGCTCGGCGTCGGTACAGTGTGGCAGAGGCACCGACACGAAGGTAAAATACGCTCTTGCCGACAGTCGGAAGACTGAAATTGGTGTCGGATCGGCCTAGTGTGAGTGAGCCTTAAGAGCAACGCAAGCGTTATATAAGATCGTTTTACTAAAGAGGTACTTTAGCTACTTATGTGTATTTTCATGCTTGTTATAAATGAAATAAAATAGCATAAAGACAGAAAAGAAAAGGATAAGGAACGGATGTCAGTCGTAAAAGCGTCTGGCTATCTAACATACGCTAAAGGGAAAATATAGAAAGAAGAGAGAAGAGCGGGGAGGACGCGGTGAATGCGTGCAAGAGTGCAGCGTTGGAAGCTAAGCCCTCGTTTGGTGACAAAAGGACGCGCAGCATCAGCATAATACGCGTAATATAACACTGGCAAATCTTCTGCACACACTGGCATGAACACTTATCACACCGCTACACACTGCAAGAATGCACTGGTACGCTGATACAAATGGCTAAGCAGGCTCAACTGGCAGTCACGCTAAAGTAATTTTTATTTTTATTTGTTTTCTTTTTTTTGGGGGGGGGGGGGAGGAGGGGACAGAACTATATCGCAACGCGGAAACACGGGACGCCGGTTGTGCTACTTTTGTTGCCGAAAATGTATACCAACCAGTCCAAGTCGCAACTGTCCTGTGGAATCTGTGAATCTGTTTCGTACAGAAACAGGGCTATGAGGTCGGAGTGGGCAAGCACGACTACCAGACCTCATCAGCCGCCCTCGGAGACGAACAGGAAGGAGTTTGAACCAACAGCCAACCCGGCAGCGACGACCAGCGGCTATGCCATGGTAGGCGAAACACGACGTGAAATGCACGCTTCGGCAAACAATGCGACTGCTGAAAGTCTCGTCACGTAAAGGCATCATCAGGGCCACATGCCACTGCTCAATATGAAATGATGTTTCAGGATCTGTGTAGGCTCACGCTTATACTTTTTTCTTTATTTAGTTTGAGGTGATTTCTTTCTCTTTTTTTTCTATAAATCGCGTCGAACACATGACAAAATTCAATCTGTTCATGTGGATTCCCTGAAAAGGCGGGCATTAGAAGTACTAAAAATAGCAATACGCAATTGCCTGATTGAAAAACAACCTTTCAAAGATCAACTTTTACAGAGAAGCTGTGTATGGCTAGGAAACCGGGATTCTTTCGCGTCCGTCGACAGAAAAATATCATCATCAATGACTCATACTCCCGTAAGACAGAGCCTACAGGCATTCAGCAAAGTGAAGCGAACAGTGCATACATTCTTTAGAATCACGCATACAACATGCATAACAGCATACGTTCAAATAAAGACCAAGCTCGAAACAAGCATCCAAACCACATAACTTATGAAAAGGCGCTCGTGATAGCAAAAGGAAGCACGTAGAGCTCTGCGCATGCGTTTCCCGGTAAAGATTACTGTTGAGCGAGCTGCCGCGGTGATGCCAGCTTGCGACGTCCCTAGTCTTTCGTGTATAAAATAACAAGCCTGTCAACCGGCTTCCGTGTTGTCGCAGCACCACTATGGACGGCGGCGTGCTGTCACGGTTAGCATTACTGCCATTCCTGCCATATTACTCTAAAATAGCACTACTACCATTACTCTAAAGCCATAAAGCATTGCGTACCCCCCTCAGCAGTTGTGGTGGTCTTTTTCAACAACTTTGCCGGACATCCACTTTCGCAGGGCCGGCTTGGAAAGTTTTTTTTTTCTTGATTATTAACGTTAAGATAAACGTTCCAATTGCGAAATTGAAGCCGAGCCGTGGTGAAATAACGCCTGCTTGGCAGAAATCCTGACTCACCACGTTCGGAGTACCTGTCATTAATATGTGCTGCATTTGGGTTCCAGCAAACAGCTTCGCGAAAGCCCCCCTTCAGCACGGTCTGGATGCAATCATCTGCAACGCACATGCGTTTTTTCGCAGAATTATGGGACGATATATATATCGGAAGTGGTGCTTTCCCTTGTATTTCTGATATTCGGACATTACTTTTTAGAAGTGAGAGGTGTTTACTTAACGTTTCCGGCACACACACACACACACACACACACACACACATATATATATATATATATATATATATATATATATATATATATATATATATATATATATATATATATATATATATATATATATATACGTATATATATATATATATATATATGTGTGTGTGTGTGTGTGTGTGTGTGTGTGTGTGTGTGTGTGTGTGTGTGTGTGTGTGTGTGTGTGTGTGTTAACAATTAGTTTTAGTTTATTGTTCCGAAACTTCAATGCCAACAAAACGATGTACGCCTACTGCGCATTTCGATGGTCTTGGCGTTTGATTGATTGATTGATTGATTGATTGATTGATTGATTGATTGATTGATTGATTGATTGATTGATTGATTGATTGATTGATTGATTGATTTATTGATTGTGCGCCTGCTCGCAGCCCTCTGTGTACTACCTGAGGCGGCGACTACTGCGGCACCACTCGTCGCAAACGGAGGAAGATCCCTGCACAGAAACCGACTCAACGCAGGGAAGCTGTGGCTCTCCCTTACAGAAATGTGAGGCTCTCGAAACGCAGTGCCGCAATGTTTCCGAGCCATTCAACCTCGCCTTTTGGCATGCGCAACCAACCTAACTATTCGCTATTTGCGGGTTTTTCGGGGAGAGGGTCAGAGAAGGCATACTGACACAGTTTTCTTTTATGCGTGTTATTTCCGCGGCATCTATTCTTTCTCTAGGTCTTGTTTTCTTTGTTTCTTTTTTCTATAACCTTTGTTTCAGAAAAGATTGGAGTGCAACCACAATCCCTGCAGTGTAACCACTAATCGCTTTGTGTACGTCGTAGTTATGCTCTTTTGATCTCTCATTTGTGCACCTACCTGTCTGTCTACGTATTTATTTACACGGGACAGCGGGACCGAATAGACAACACCCTCAAGACAGTTTTTTTACAAAGCGGCTTTCATGCCCTATGGAGCAGGAGTGTGGCTTCCTTGCTGTTCTGTTTACATATGAACATATTGCGGAAACTTTTTTAGGAGCAGAAGGTAGCGTAAATTGTGTTAGTGTGCCTTCTCTGACCCTCTCCCAAAAAGAACTCGATATTTTGACCCACAAATAATACAACGCATGCTTGTGACGCAAGTCAATGTTGTAGCTTGACGAGAGATAAGTGTATCACGTTATGTTGGTCTTATTTTACTTCTTGCATTTTGTGATTGTCAGGGTATATATATATATGCAAAAACGTCAAAAAAATGAAATCAGGTTTAAGTCAGCGCCGTGTTCGTCCTTTGTTAGTCTTGCGTGCCGTCAATTTTGCGCTGTCTCCATACTTTCGCCCCATGAACCAACTAGCCCAAACCACAACCCTAGCGAATGGAATACGAATATTAAAAATGTATTACTCGATAATATTCGACATCGAATATCCCCACACCCATAATGCAAACGCGATCTGGTCGGGCTGGGTCAGCTCGAACGGGGCCCACTCGTATCGAGTTCATGTGCACGAACTTCATGAATTACACCAGCTCGCACAAGTTCACAGCCTCACACGGGCTTGGGTAAAGCGAGGCGACTCGATCGACCTTAACGCCGCACCCAATGCGTGGCCGAACGGTGATCGGCCTCGACGCCTCTCGTTACACGGGCGGTTTTTGGATCGAGTAGCTGCTGTCGGTTCGCAGATCAGCCGAGCCCTCCTCAGGCGAGGAGACGAACAAGCAGCTTCGCGGCAGCCGACGCCGTCTGCCGGGAACCGCGCACCTCGGACCTCGACTCGAGCCTCGTGAGCAGCAGCAGCGGCTCGGGGGCAGTGCCGCCAGGGGTCGCCGTGCTTCGCTTCGGAGCGCCCGCGGACAAGGTGAGCCGCCCGAGCGCTACTGCGGCGAAAATTAAATTGACGGAGCGATACGGAAGGGAAATGAGAAGCCACGCCGTAATTGGTACATTACGCTTTGCGAATGCTAAGAACACCAGTCCCACCTCCATCGGGGTCTTCGTTAAGGCAGAAAAGGCGCGATAACAAAGGAAGGGCTTTCGAATACAATTTAGCCCGAAGAATTAGGTTGGCCCGAGCGGATGCCGTCAAAGTTTATGATGCCGCGGCGAGCTGGTGAAGGAACTTCAACGCCTCTCTCCTGGCCTCTCCTCTCGCAGCAAGGGTGGCTTTTTATATTTTTCGTACGTGGAAGTATGTGCGATGACGTGATTTAGGGTGCCATATTGTCCTATGTCCAGCACGGTTACGCGTTTTCTCAATTCGCTGGTCTTTGGAAGCACAGCGGAAGCTGTGCAAAGGATAACAACGTTATTATTTGCATTGGTCATCGCGTGAGGGCCAGGTCTGGCCAAAGCGCGCGAACAAGACCATGACGTATATGGCGTTCCGTGGATACTTCCTATTTATAGGCGTTATTTAGTAACAGAGCTCCAACTTAGGTATATTTAACTTCAGCCTCCCATTGCTTTGCTCTTGGAGCTTGACCATGCACGTTCCTTTCCGAGAAAACAGGGGCGCAAATTAACACACACACACATACATATATACGAAAGAGACATGGCGATCGTCACTACCAACTGCTCTACCAGGCCTTCAAAATGGTCTATATGCTACACAAGGTACTCGAAGACATTAGAAGAACCGCAGGATCACAACTGAAAAGGGAAAGGAAACAGATGATGGTTTTCTAGTTTCATGCCGCAACTTCCAACAAGGCGTTTTCTGAACGGCACAACGCCACAGACGGCGTCACCTATACATCTACGTTTTTGTTATAGTGGTATGCTTCTAATTCTCTCAAAATCGTGTTCTTGCGTTCTCCCAGTAATATATGTGTCTTCTTTTAGCCATGCAGCACCAACTATGGACTCAACAAGACGTATATTCTAATGTTCCTTTTACTGTCCGCGTCTCCTCGTCGCGCAGGCTCCGAGCCCCATCAGGGGCGCTTCGGCGGCGCCCCATTGCCACAGCAGCGAAGCCGGCGACGGAGCTGCGCAGTGCGGCGGCGACACGGGCTACGGCGAGACCTCGTCGTCCGAGGAGCAGGAGTCGAGCTGGAGTCGCTCGACGGAGTCGTCGGCGGCCCCGTCCTCTTCGTCGTCGCCATCCCGCGACACGGCGTCCGGAGCGCTGGCCTCGGTGTCGGATGACCAGGACGAGACTCAGGCCGAAGACGACGACGAAGATGACGGCGAGGTAGACCTCAGGTCAGCGGAGGACTCTCGATGTTACGCTGAAATGTCTACGCACAGACTGTTCCGACTCCATTCGCCGACAACGGCGATAATTTATGGGCCTCGAACGGCCATAGCATATACGCACGTGTAGTGGTCCAACGAGTCGGCGCAATATACTAAAGTTACGATGACTTCCGACTGCTGCCACGACACAGGCCTACCATCAAGGCTGTGAACGGGCCTTTCGAATACGAACGTGCAGTGGTCTCATCCTACTGCCAATCATCATCATCACTTCCCATACAGCTGTTTGTCTTGCCTTACCTCTGAGCAGAGTAGCAGGCCAGCGGAGTGTTATTACAAGGCAACTTCTTGGTGCCTGCTCAATAAACTGTCCTCTCTTGCACGTCAATCGCGCAGCAAATTGATTGGTTAACCGTAGGGCTACAAATCTACAAAACCAATATACTATTAAAATAATGCTTAGGGACCTGCTTACCGCTGCTTAGTATCATCTGTCTGCTCCATTTCCGGAAAGACTGACAGACATCATAAGAAGTAAATAACAATAATTTTCTCACGTGCAGCTGGCCTAAATTAACAATTACGTACCTTGTACTTAACATGGAATTTATAGTATGGAAAGTAGGGCTTCGTATGCACAACAAACTATATACAGTAAGCATGTGTCGAAACGGAAGCTTGGTGCCATACATTTTGAACTGTTATGAAACGTATGGTGTGCTTCTGAAAAAAAGTGAAAATCAAGGTGGCACGTACTTATTACTACTTTTTAGACTGAAATATTGATAGGACAGTGACGCTCATTACGTTGTTACCTTTATGTGACTACATCAAGTTAGCGGCTGCTATTATATTGTAATTAGTGTACTGCGCGCATTACTTCTTTCTTTGTACAAGCGGACCGAGTTTTCTAACCCCTTACAACACAATTACGCAAAAGATGACGTGTGCAATTTAATTTTTTTTCTTTAAAATTGTAACCCACGACGCAAAGATTTATAATTTCGTTCGACATGAGTGGCCCGTACCCACTCTGGGGCATGTGCTCTCTTCTGCTTAACCTGAAGTCATGTTAATTCAATTTTTTTTTATTTTTCGATCTAATGGGATGGATAAATAAAGATACCGTATTGTACATGCAGGCTCGCTTGTGTGGCTTCTTCTTTAGCGCGTGTGTGTCTAGATACCCAGTATTTCGCTACGGTTTTCCGAAATTTCAACGTCGTAATTTACTGCGCAATATTCTTTATCGCGCGTTACTTGAATTCCGACTGCTGTCCGATGCATTTCTCTCTCTCCTCCGTGCAGCAAACTGGAGACCCGCACCCAGGCTGCGCCCTTCAAGTGGCCGCCAACGACCATTTCGCATGCACCGACAGGAGAGGTGAGATTGCCGGACTGCATATATGGTGTTCTTCCGATCCCTGCCTCCTTCACAGTATGGCTTACACGGCGAATAGTTTCAAGTTACAGAAGCCAAGGCCGCGGGTTACAGACAAGGCTGGGTACTGAAAGAGGCGATAGTGAGAAGGAAATATTCTGGACACGGAGCTGCCTCCTGTTCCCATCGTCCTCTTCCACCTACCCTGTATCATGATGTCGTCGTCACTGTTTCATGCGAGCTCGCCCGCCGGTAGTGGAATTAGAGTTACAGTACAGCGCGCTTAGTGACAATCTCATGTCTCGAGACGCAGTTTTTCGTTCCATTATGGTTCTGTAAGATTTAATGCGGCAGTGTACGAGTTAACCAAAGGCTCGTAGTAGGCCTCAGAATGAGCTCGTTCAGACTTAACTCCTGGGCATTTGAGTTCACCGTACGCGCTCCGTACTGCTATGCTGCGTATCGCGACATGCAGCACTCGCGTCTGACGGATCGATGAAACCAATCAGCGACAAGACGAGCAGGTAACGACGCCGGAGTCAAACCAGCAAATTCACTCTATCGTAAAACTAAGGCAACAGTAGTTGCATACAACCGCTAGACTAACACTCTAACAGGGGATTCGTCCTGCGTGCCGGCTGTGCTTTCGCTAATATAGGTAAACAGACGCGCTGTTTCATAGAAATGAAAGCAGAGGCTCCAATATTCTCAGCACTTGCACTTCGTGAGCATTCGCAATTCATTTTTTTTTTCCTTCCTGCGCAAGAGTTCATTATTTCTATAGGCCCTCTAAAGTTCAAACTTCGCAACTATTTATTTATTTATTTATTTATTTATTTATTTATTTATACATACCTCAGACTACATAACGTGCTCCAAGCAGGACGGGCATTCTTTTTTTTTTTAACAAATCACATGGAGTCTATGGGTGCACATACATAGTACGTACTACGTTTATACGTAGATTGCAAAATGCAGCTACTGGTAAAGAGAACATGGTGATAATTTATATAAATGGAAGACGCTTGGGAGGTATAAATTTTCCTGGCGCAAGAAATAACCAAGGAGGTTTTACGAAAAATTATTTATTTTTTTAAACCTCCTTGGAAATAACGCACTTGGCGTTTTATTAATCAATCTATAGCACGTTCTTTAAGCGTTATGAGGTTACACTCGCGGGGTCCTGATTTAAAGCGGAAGTTAACGCATCTGACGATTTAAGGGAAGACAATGCTGTTGAGTAATCGGCATTCATAATACTATAATTAAGGGTAATACAATTCGGAAGATAATTAATATAGAGAACGATTAACAAATCATTTAGAAAAGAAACATCAGGTACACCAATGTTGCCAACTACGGACGCTCATCATATTAACATCATCAACAAGTAACTTTGCAGCTTTTAAAACTAGTATATTTATACCGCATTACAAAATTTTAAAAGGCGCCGTGATTTATCATATCAAGAGCTTTCATGAAACTGAAAAAATAAATAGAGCCAATAAACCTCAACCAACTTTATCATCAAAAATTCTTTATCAAGAATTTTTTTTTACTTATTCATTACAAATTGTTTAGTTGCGAAGAATGCAAACATACTGGAGGCTTCTTCCATTGGCTGGAAATAACAGTTTGATTCGACCGATTAGAAGGCTTTGCTTGCGCCAAATTACCTTCATGCGGCTTGGTCTGTACATTCGATATTTCACCTATGCAAGGGAAACATATTGATGAGGAACTCGGATGAAGATGAGGCGCTCGGATTTACCGCAGCGGACGCAGAGCAGTCTGTCAACGAAGAGCGTCACATGCAGGGTGTCCTCGAGCGTTACGGCGGTAGCCGAGGGTTACGAGTTCTACGCGCTACAACACCCCCCTTCTTCATCTCAACTGCAAGAATATCAGCTATGTGCTCGCCCATCCACGCTGCAGTATATCTCGAAACGTCAGGCCTATCACTCCCGTTTCATCACTTGTTGCCGATGTCCACAGTTCTTTGAATTTGAACTAGTTCTTTCAAGTTTACTTGCTTTTCTCCAAGTTTCTTTGACATAGCTGCTGTTATAAAAATTTGAAGATTCATCCCGAATACACACGTACGACACTCGTATATAGTCAATAAGTTGTTCATGTTTGCATCTTGTTAAGCTTGGGCATCTCTCTTGTCAGGCATGCTCTTGAGCAATGCGACAAGCAATATCTTCTCGAGTTTCATTTGAGTACCCGGCGTGTCCCCGCATACACAGTGCCTTGCTCTGTTAACCAAACTGAGCCATAGTTAACCTCCTCGCCTTTCTCTTATCATTGTTGCTCTCTCTCCTTCCTCAAGCTACGCTCCATGTCTTCCCAGGGGGAATTAGAGCAGGAGAGCGAGCCAGGAACGAGCGGGCAAATGACGTCCACGGAGGAGCAGCTCCAGTCGCTGGACACGGAGGACGTATCCCAAATGACGGCAGCCAGCGAGGACCCAGCAGACGACACCCTGGAGCAGGAACCAGCTGAAGACCAATCCGAAGCCGAAGCTCAAGCCATGCAACCTGCCGAACCACCCCTTCCACCGGCACCTCAGTTCCTTAGGCCCACCATAGAGATCGACAGGAGTGACATCCTCCATACGGCCAAGGTGAACGCGTCTCCTTCTGGCTTATCACTTGGCTGCTTACGTTTTTTGCTTATATGTCAAACGCTTATGCTTCAATTTGTCTGTGTGGCCGCGAGACAGTCAAATTATCCGAAAGGTCGAATTAGCAAGCGGCTGAGAAATGAATGTATTCAAATCTTTTTCAAGATCCCCGAGATTATTTCCCTCGACGGACAGCGATGTGCAATAACGACGCGATGACGTGCTAAACGGACGAAGCAGACTGCTGAATATGGAGGTGTGACACGACACAAAACAAGAGGGGAACGTATGGCTTCCCGGGTGGAAGAGGCGTCGGCCACTAAATGAGCACTAAACATCTTCACGCCTATGGAAGCAGTTGCGCCATGTGGTAAATTTCTTATGCTTCAAAGCTTTTAGTAACAGCTGCGCTCATGAGAGGGCGCCAGTGTGGGCCGAATAAACCACAAGCGACATGCTTTCGGGTTCGAACTAAACGAGTTTTCCTTCTACAGCAATGTGATTTCCCGCCTGGACTTTTTAGTGCGGTCGAATTAAGCGGAAGGTCGAATCAGCAGGAGTCGATTACTGTGTTAGTCCTGAGCTAGAAAATGGGAGTTAAATAACAGGTTTTGTACGTCCGGTCCGTATGTGCGTGCCACAAGGTGCACAACTTTGCCACTGAAGTCAACTGCTTCTCAGAGTAGAAGGGAGGTCATCAAAAGGTTCTTTTTTTCTAGCGATACGCTCGGGGCTAATGGGGAGGAGGCGGTGTCGCGGTGCGCCGTAACTGAAGGAGTGAAGAGGAGTCGGGTGTCAAGGAAGAGCGCAGAGGATGAAAGTCGTGGTGCCGAACGTATTCGCTCAGTGACGCCGCTACGTATAGAGTGTAGTCGGTCGGGGATCGTTACGCGGATGAGAGCTAACTGGAAACGTTGCTTCTATCTCTCGACGAACGATGCGCACAAGACTCTCGCACGTGCATGGCCTGGTTCGCGGAAATAATTTCCCATTTCAAAACATGTGAACAGATGCCCGATGCGGCGGCTCTTATTCTTCAAAGCGCCGGTATTCGTAAATAATATCGTAGATGGTGAAAATGTCCTAGTGCACCAGACCTTAAATTGTATCGTCTACTACGCCTCATGGGTCGAAAAATCCGATCCCCGGCGCAATCGAAAAACTGAACGTCCAATGTACAGTTCCAAAATTCAATGGCACCAAAATTGATGGGAGTCGCGCTCATGACATTTGGTGGAAGTCGAATCCACGACTTGTTGTGTTAATTAAGGCGAAGTTAATTAGGATTTAGGTAATTAAGGCACTCGAACACACAACCTTTGGTGGGAGTTGAGCCCTCGACATTTGGTGGGACCAAAATTAAATGGTACCAAAATTGACGGTGCCACCAGTGTTGGTTGAACCCACGACCTTTGGTGCTACTTAAGGCGAAGTTGATTAAGACCCAATTAATTAGGATATCGTCCATTAAGGCACTAGAACCCACGATCTTTGGTGGGAGAAAACAAGTAATAGAAAGTAACAACGGATTCGAATGCAAATGTCAAGTATTTTAATTAATGTCTCGTGAGTGCGCAGGCTGTCACCTTCATCCTCTTTAGCATACGCTAAAGTGACTGTCAACTTCTTTCTGGCATCCCCTCGTCCACCTTCCGGCAAAAGGCGAGGTAATCTAGGACATACGCCACGTATGACTTGTTTGATGCCCGGGGCACCATTGACCCAGACTCTCTCTTCGCGACCCACTAAAGGCTTGCTGAGCAGGACATGGGCGAGCTTTTGTTTGCATTGTTCCCAGCTCGTGATTTGTTTTGTTTGTGTGTCTGAAACCAGGCCCACGCCGTTTCTTTCAAGTAGGAAACTATGCTGGTTTATGTAATGGTCTTGCCCCACTTGCTGTGTGCGCTGATGTGATAGCACATTTGAAGCCATTCATCTAAGTTAAGATTATCAATCCCGTAAAGGATACCATGGTTGCGAGGCTTAGACAAGACACGACAACTGTCCATATGTTAGCTGGTTCTAATCTGCATGGCAACATGGCAAAGACCGCTTTGGTGTTCCATCTTTCGTGAGCTGTACCCTTCACCTCCTACAAAAAGCTACGCTAGGAGGAAACAAGCGGAGAAATGTGCTTGCGGGACGCATTAGGCAGTACACAAGAATTGTCAGTCTACCCACGATACCAAGTTTCAGCCCTGCATTCTACGTATTCTGCGTATCGTTGCAACAGTTGTAAACTAGCGCATGCGCGCTGCACGGCAGCCCTCTGGAGGGCTGCTGTGCAGCACGCGTAAACGTGATGCCAAGGTAGCGTGCAGCTGTCCTATGCAAAAATGGGCAGAAAATATGAAACTATATAAATTTAGTACAATATGACTGAATTTGAACTAAATGCCTCAAAATGGTGGCTCGGTGTTTCCCTACGCGAGAGAATCTTTTCTCAGACAGCCTAGTGAAGTATGGGCTCCTAACCAACTCTAGCCTGTTCTTCCAAGAACTTCGGAACTCGTTAAAAGCTTATTTCTCTTTTTCATTAGTCTTGCCACGGCTTTTAGGAGCGTTTATCAGCGTTGTATCGTCCAAACCTCAATCAGTACGAAAAGATAAAATTTCGCAGGCTGCCTAAATTCTTACGTCAGTGCGCCGCACTTTCTCCTGCGCAGCCCGAGATCGACGAAGGGGACTTCGGCGTGGGTCCGTCGTACACCAAGATGACCGAGGCCGAGTTCGTGGCTCGGCTAAGCATCCACGAAGCTGCCCGTACCGGGGACCTCCACGTCATCAAGCTCTTGCTCAAAAGCGATCCCAAGAGAATGGAGTGAGTACATGTAGCGTTGTCTGTTTCAAAACATTTCAGGGGCTTATGTTGAGTTCCTTCCAGAACAACACTGCGTTCAGAGTCAGTGATAGCGGACGCCAAGCTGATTCCTATGGGCCCAGAAATGTGAAACGCTACTTACGACGGCAAGGTGAATTCGGTATGATGGTTTCAGCGCAGCCCTGCACAATAAACACGTGAACAGCGCCCACTCTTAATTGAACATCCCTTGGAAATGTGCAGCTGTTAGGGTTCGACGGCCAGCAATGGCGGAACGTGAACCGGTATAGGTGCCCAGGTAGCTAAGTGTTCCATCTGCGCAGCGTGGGCTTCGATGTGCTGCCCAGGAAGCTCTTTTTCACAGCGGCGCTTAGAAGCAGGCCGGCTCACATGACCAAGTCATCATAGTATGCAACGAGGTTATAGCGAAAGTATGCAGTTAAGACGCCAGTAAACTCAGAACTGCCTTTGCGTACGATAAGTACTGTGAACCACAGAAAGTTGAGCTTGTTGATAAGGATTCATCGTGAAAGAGACTGCCACAAGAGAGATAGACAGCATAAGCACTGACAGTGCAGTCTCGACAGTGCAAAGAAAGATTAGATGGCAATCCCCCTGTTAACTACCTTTTATGTTCCATTAATCTCTGATTAACACAACCTATATGTCCTACGTAGAAGCGGTCGCAACTGAAAGACACACTATATACCACACCATCACGGCAGTCTGTGAATTTTTTCGTGTGTTTCACGAAACAAACGCCTGTCCGCCTTTTGTCTTCTACCTTCTCATTCTTTCTTTGCACGGTGGCACAAATCTTTCCTAGCTTGTCGACACGCTAGTTTGTCGCCAAAGTTTGTTTGTTTGTCTGTCTGTCTGTCTGTCTGTCTGTCTGTCTGTCTGTCTGTCTGTCTGTCTGTTTGTTTGTTTGTTTGTTTGTTTGTTTGTTTGTTTGTTTGTTTGTTTGTTTGTTTGTTTGTTTGTTTGTTTGTTTGTTTGTTTGTTTGTTTGTTTGTTTGTTTGTTTGTTTGTTTGTTTGTTTGTTTGTACGGATGCTACAATCTGATGTCAGACCTAATGGCGCGTTCCTTGTTCCTTGATACTGTTAAGCAGCTTTATTTCATTGCGAACGCCGAGCGAGGTTTGCTTTCCACACTATTGCAGAACTGTCGACGAACGCGGCTGGACTCCCATTCACCTAGCAGCAGCAAACGGACACGCAGAGGTTGTGCGGGTGAGTGGTTTGCCGCTTCCGCGTGCGCAGCGATGCCGGATATTGGCGTGACGTATGCGCACCCTGTGGATATAGCGGAGTCTGTTAGCACGGTAGCCTTGCATTCCTCGCAATTCGTACTTTATCATTTCATGCGCCTTTCCTATCCCTTTTACGCAGGCGGGTGTTGTGCTCCTTTCGGAGGCCAGTTTTCGGCCTGTCTCTGACATTTATTCATGTTTTTAAATTCTATAGTAGTACACTCTAAAAAAAAAAGTTCACTACCTTTGGGTTGTATTTCGTCCCCAAACAATAATCGTCATCTGTCTTTCCTTAACGCTGCGAGCTCGGTACTTCCTAGTCACGAACGGCTTGCGCGTTATCAGCTTGACACAGCATTTTCGACAGGAATGTAGCTAGTGCCGAGTTTTCAAGCGGGGAAACGCAAGCAAGGCAGATGACGACTGTTGTTTGGGGACAAGATAAGCCCCAAAGGGTGTAAACTTTTTTTATAGTGTAATATCAATACGCACTACACGTAGTGTCACTGATGTGTCGTTATGGGGTATTGTCGCTTAACATCGCACAAGCTCTACTGAATGGCACGCAAGCACGTGCACACGTGATAAATTATTTAATAGATTGTATTAACGCCACAACGTTAAGGGCCAGTGTCGCAGAAAATCCGGCGTCGGCGTCCCGCATCCAGCGTCGACCGCTTTGTGCGCGAAAGATTACTCCGAATCACGCATACCCAACCACGCAGGCACTCCGTGTAGCGCAAAGGCGTTACTGAACTAATTGAAGTTCTCAATGTAAGATGTGTAAAAAGAAATGTAAAGTACGACTTACACACAACCTATACAGACATGATAGCGTCGGATTGTAATTTGACTATAGAAGAAAACATAATTTCGTTACGCGGAAACTACCTGGTTTCTTGAAACACCATCAAGATGGCACTTGCCTCCGCGCATCCACGGCCCACGCAAAGGCCGCCTTTCTGCCGCAAAGCTCGTCTTTGTGCATAGCGTTCGCTGCCAGCTTTTCCCGGTAAACATTACGGTTACATAAATTGCAAGTGTCGGGAAGCGTGAGAAGCAGTCAGGGATCTTTGAATGTTATCGCGTTGCACTCTTAAAGGCGAAGCTTAAGCGTCCTCCAATTTGTTTTAAGGCAAAAGCAATGTGTCTGTTACACTTAGAGCAATATCGATTTATCGACGACCAATGTCGAAATGTCACTGATGAATTACCAGACAAGGGAAACTTTCAATTAAGGTTCATCCAAGAGCCACTGGGAAATTGAAAGATTGTGAATAAACTTAAAAACTAAAAAAAAATTAAATCTGCGGTTTTTTACTGCGCAGTTCCTGGCAGTTGAAGGTGCGGACGTGGCTGCTCTCGACCCGACAAGCTACACGGCGATGCACTTGGCCGCGATGAACGGACACAACGCATGCCTCGAGGTAAGCTTGTTGATGCGCACGCATTCTTTGGCGAGCTCCCCAGCCCTGTCACGCGAAAAGTGTTATGCCTTGTACCTGCACAAAAAAAAATGCGTAATTTGAAAAGGCATTTAATCGTTACGATAGTGTGAATGTAGATGATTGGCAGCTTTTAAGCGATAAGGAACAATTTGAAGCAAAAAATAATAAAACGAGAAGAGAATACCCATAAAAATACACAGGGTTCCTTAGACAATGCATGGGGAAGCTTATAGTAGGGGTTGGCCAAATGAAATTTGAAACTCAAAATTTGGGGTTCAGTCAACTTGAAATTTGGAGATGGGCCAACTTAAGTTCGAGCGTAGGCCAACTTGAAATTTGGGGCTTGGCCAACTAGAGATTTGCAAAAGGGCCAACTTCAGATTTGTGGGTGGGCCAACTTAAATTTTGGAGTGGGCCAACTTGAAATTTGAACATGGGCCAACTAAAATTTGTGGTGAGCCAACTTAAGTTAGGAGGCGGGCAAACTTGAAATTTGAGGGTGGCCCAGATAAAATTTGGGAGTTGCACAACTTAAATTTGGTGGTGGGTCAACTTAAATTTTGGGTGGGCCAACTTGAAGGCTGGGGGTGGGCTGAGTTATATTTGGGGGTGGGCCAACTTGAAATTTTGGGGCTAGTCCAGCTTAAATTTGGGGGTGGTCAACTTAAGTTTAGGGGTGGGTCAAGTTGAAGTTCGGGGGTGGGGGGTGGCCTAACTGAAATCTGGGAGTGGGCCAACTTGCATTTGGGGTGGACCAACTTTTCAATTTCGGGATGGACCTGCTTGAAATTTGGGGTTGGGCCAACTTTAGCTTTTAGGGTGGCTCAATGCCCAACTGAACGCTGCTGAGCGCCCTTCGAGTTATGAACACCTCGCGTGCAAGAGGGCGCGTTGAAATGCTTGGCGCGTTTTCATTGGGCCTTACCGAGGCGCACTTGGGACGCAGGCGAGAGCTTGCGTGGTCAAGGAAGGCACGCATAACACAGGCTTGCGAGAACGACAGCGAGGGTGACATGGCTTCGCGACAATGCTCTCAAATTGGTACGGCTCAAGTGGTACGATTGCACTGAAGGGGCCGGATGCGGCGAGAAAATCTCCCAACCGTCTGCTAAAGCCTCAGCATTCTTTGCCACCGGAAAGGTCATGGGTATACGCGCATAAGCTAGGAAAAGCAATTAAGCAAGACTAAGCAAAAATGAAGTCACAGCCGGGCTAAACTATGCTTAAGCTTTATTCGACAATTCTCAGAATTTCTGTAGCTTTTTTCTTTCTTTGTCTTGTTCCCTTGCGTCGACGCGCTTCGCGCATACCGCGTGTAGTAATAGGAGTAATTGATTGTTTATCTATATGAATAATATAGACAAATAAAGGAAAAGTAAGGAAATTACTGCTGACCGCAATAATTGGCTAGCGCACTTGAACAGCGGCCAGCAATCGTCACAGCGCAATACGCAAAAAATTAGCAAATTATAGTTTGACTTCGCGGCTCTATGGCAGTTATGCCTGCAGCAATTAATGAAGCCAGTTAGTGTTCAGGAGACGCGAGTTTATTAATAATCTGCACATTCGCATCTGTACGTCGACATTCATTTCAAAATGTGCCGTAAGATACTCTTATGCTTGATAATTAACCCGTAGCGGTTACAATTGAACCAGTTTCTTCCATCAGGCGTCTTTCATAACTCACTTGCTGCTTTGGTATGGCATAAATCCGTGTCGATGGTTGTACGATATTTTGTTATTAACTCGGTGGAACGGGTGGTCTTTGAAAGCAGGTCGAATATCACCTCGGCGGCCGTCAGGTATAGAACTTATTTATTTGCTATATCGCGTTGTGCACACGTAGACGTACACCACCATATTACTGTGGGCGTGCATGGCCACCACGTTATTGCATTTAGGAGGTGCATGTTTACGGCTACGACGAACATTAAGGCAAAGTAACAATAAACAACAACAAAAGTGATGCGCCACTCACACCCCTATTTGTGTATATTCATGGGCGTGCCCTTTAGCAAAGTGGGCCACGCACCACTGCATGTAGCATGAAGTGCCAACCATCGCGACGCCATAACGATCCTATCCCATATTTCTGCAGGTGCTGCTGAAGGTGGGAGCCGACGTGGACAACATCACTGCCGACGGCTTCACGCCCTTGCACTTGGCCGCCCTCAAGTGAGGCTGTTTTCTTGTTTCTAAAACGACACATCTTTCAGGCGCTCCGCGTACTAATCCCGTTTCCGAAACCTTCCGCTCCGAGGATCTGTTTAGTATTCAACATATACATGTCAAGAGCCGAGCTTTATTAGAATGCTTTCCTACGGCGAATTGAAATTCAGCTGCGGTTGGTGTCACATATCTATCTCGCCATCAACGCGACGCTGTGTCCTCTTCCGCATAGCGAAAGCATCTCGTTCGGTTTTGGGTGGACGTAGCTATCTATTGTTCGCATAATGTGGGTAGACCGACGTGTAATCGATCTTTCGCGGCCGCTTATTATTCATTGCGGACATACAGTACAGAATTTAAAAGAGGAAGGGCCTACCAAGTGTCAACGCTAATGTAGCCAAGGTCGACATACATGGTGCTCCAAATGATTGAATGATTGCTGTTGATTATGTCTCTCTATTCTGTCTTTTTTTATGTACATCATTCACGCGTTTTATATCTTACTCGCATAGTATTTGACGCCCAATCACGTCGACCTTGTCTTAACTTGTAAGGTTGACACTTGATTGATCCTTTCTTGTTTTGATCGACCCAGAGCCCAGATGGTCCGATCCAGGAGATAGTCCAGTCTGTGGTGAAATTTGGTTATTTTCGCCCATATTGGCGACAATCACGCTTTTGCCTATTCTGCGGTTATTTCTCACTTCTTTCCGGCACCTCCGAAGCCGCCTTCAAGGCACCATTGCCTCGCGCGAGCCCTGCTTATTCTTTAAGGTATATTGAAGTAGCGCGATGGGACGAGGACGAAAAAACACACACAACATCGCGCTGTTTCAATATACCTTCAAAATGAGTGAACTCGCCCACACAAAGTTTTTCTGCTACTGCTTAGTCCAAGCGAACTAACTCGTTGCATTTCCCAAAAGTATGCCGCACGGCGGCTTTGCCTCAACATGTCTATTATTACGGCGGTGCACGCTTTACAGGAGTACATTGCTATGTGATTAAGTTTCTATTATATTGGCGCTAATTGCGCCCGTACCGTTAAGTTTTTATACTCTGCGACTACTTTTCGTTTCTTGTGTCGTTGTGAGCTACGAATTGATACTTCTTGCAACTCACTATAACGCTATTGAGGCGTGAAAGTGCCGTCTTTTAAGGCGAAAGCCTTAAGTGGCTCGTTACAATGGTTCATACCTAAAAAACGTGGCGTCTAGTCGAGTGGTACAATAATCAGGAGCAGCAGCAATGGCTCATACCCCCGTAAGCAAGTAAAGATGCAATGGCTCAAACCTCCGTAAGCAAGCAAACGATGTAATGACTCCTACCCCCTTAAGGCAGAGGCTACAAGCGCTCAGCAAAACGAAGCGAACAGCGCATACAATAATTAAAATCACCCGTACAGCACGTAGAACAGCATACGTTTCAACAAAGAACAACCTCAAAACAAGCATACGAATCATCAATAAAGTGTTGCATACTCCCTCTCAGAAGTACACTACGACCGAAGATGCTCGCCAAGCGAGAAACGAGGTGCGACGCGCGAAGCGGTGGGCGCCAGGCGTTCGACCGCGAGTGCTGCTTTCCCCTGCTGGGAGGACGCAACGTAAAAGTCGAAGAAAAAGGTCATTGGCGTGAGTCTTACCACACTATACGAGCGCTCGAATCTGCAACTAAGCGTAGTAAACGAACCTAATAAGTCGAACTGCGAAAGCAGCAACGCGACGATGCGAGACGGCAACGTAGAGAGGAGGCCAAAACTCGCAGAGAGCTGCTTGCCACGCGTTTAAGTCATAGTGCGGCTCATTGTGTCTTGCGAGAAGTCTGACCTTTCCGATCGTATAACTTAATGCATTACCAAGTGTGCAGCAGGCTTTCGCCTTCACTTGTTACAGAAGTGTAACATGCTGCCGATTTTTCTTTTTCTCGGAGTTGTTACAAGGTAGCCAGATCCCAGATACGTTAAACCCGTGTGAATCAGCTAAGATGACCTTGTCTTCAAAAAGAAAAATGTTGCACGCTTACACCTGTGTGACCGCGAAAAGCACGCTCAAGGCCCAAGTCCGACCGCTCTTGAAGCTATTGAACGCGGATATCCAGTGCAATCAGGACGCGTCAGTGTTCGCTTGTATACACAGAATCTCGTGTCCGTGCTGCCGTGGCACACCAACGGCAAGGTGTAAATCCGGGGAAACTAGAGGGGAAACGAACTCCGTGCCGCATGCCAAACCGGTCTCCCCAATCGCTTGCAGCAACTACGCGGACTGCGTGCGCACGCTCCTCTCGTGGGGCGCCAACCTGGCGGTGGAGGACGCACTGGGCCGCACCGTCCAGGACATGGTCGAGGAGTACGCCCTGGACGACGTGTCGGCGCTGCTCTCTGGCCTCTGGGCGCACGTCGACAAGTACACGCAGTCTCGAAAGCAGTCAGTTCATTCACTCGCTCATATTCTATGTGCGCGCACGCGACCACGGATTCGCTCAGGGTCACTCCGCATGTCGCGGTTTCCGCAGGCGAACTTGTCTACTTTTAATGCTGTCTTCATCGTGACCTGAAAAATTCTTTAGTCAAACGAAAACAGCACTCTTGTGAGGTTATGACACAACTTTCTATTAAGGGCGCCGCACTTTTGATCGCTATACATTTTATGTTGGTTCATTTTCCAACGAATATATTTGCACAGTAGTGTCACGTTGTCGTGGCGGTGAATAACTAGATTGTGTCACAATGGCGAGTCACGAAACTAACTTAATTGGGCGAACCTGTGCCCACAAAAACAAGTTACACTCGGGCAGAATGATAATGACGAGCACGTGAGTCGATCATCCAAAATCGATATGATCTGCGGATCACACGCATGGGCTATTTATACATGGCTCAATCAAGCTTCCAGCGTAATCGTTGGCACTCGCGTAAATTCTAGAATAAACGCCACTATTCACATCACGCACACAATCTGATTGCACAAGGCTCAGCAACAACATATGCAACAGATAGAACTAACGACAACGCTTGAGAAACTTCCGATATAGAAAGACGCGTCTTGCGCTAAGCGCTAACTTTTAACATTTGTTATGCAGTGAATATTAGTGAGTATACACTTGCGTGGGTTGTCCCTGGTTGTCCGAGAAAATTACTATTATCAAAATTACGCAACCCATCTAAAGTGTGCAGCTGATACAATGGTCTCTAGCGACTATCTCCAGTCGCTTGGGAGATGTGCCGCGCGCCTTCCGGCACTAGGAGGGATTAAGCCGTGGGCCCGCATGACTGACTTGGCCTCTTAGCTTGTGACACTTGACAGGAACACTGTTCGCCCCGACCAGAGCTGACCCACTGCATGCTTGGTCGCGTGCGTCATGTCTCTGCTGTTTGCTGGCTGCATCAAGCAAGGAAATAAGAGAAAAATTACTTTACGAAGCCAGCCTTCATAAGCCGCTATTATAGAAGCCATTCCTTTCGCTTTCTTTCCCTCAAAAAGTCGGCCCAACACGTGACTTCTGAGGCTCAGCGTATTGGCCGAGAATGTTTGGTTCTCGGTAGTTTTTAATTAATGCGGCACTTGTTCGGCTGTCCTGCCGTCGCTCTGCCTGCAGAGCGGGAGCGCTAAAACCTACCGCGCGCTCTGACCTGGCTATCACGATTTGGGTAGACTCGTTTGGCTTCGATCGTGTTGTGCAACTAACGCCCCCACTTAGTTAAAAAAATTAAACTATAGGGTTTTACGTGCCAAAACCACTTTCTGATCCCTCTTAGTTCTGTCCTTCCTGCAAGGTTGGCTGCAACAGCATCGACTGCAGCGGCGTGAACTCGATTCGCAGGAATGGGCAGTCAGAGAGCGGCGGCCGGAGGCGTTCGACCCGAAAGCTGGTGCAGATGGCGGCAGCAGCCATGGGCAAGCGGTGACCGCGGAAGCAGACTCATCGTGCCTTTCGACCTTCAGCCATGGGGACGAGAAATGGACCGCGCCGCTCAATGCGAACACTCCCGACGTTGCTGCGACCGAAATGCCAAGTACCCGGGCCGGCTTGAAGGAAAGCGAGGTCGCGATTACGGTGGCACGCCGCCAGCCACACAAAGCGTTCACTCGCGCGTCTCGCCGACATCGCGTCGCATGGCACCTTCATTAGACGTTAGCTCGCATTCAAAGCCAGGAAACTTGTCCAGGTGATCGTTGTTCACTAAACGAACATGGGATGCTATTCTAGACACCCTTC
Organism: Dermacentor variabilis; assembly: GCF_050947875.1. NCBI lineage: Eukaryota > Metazoa > Arthropoda > Arachnida > Ixodida > Ixodidae > Dermacentor > Dermacentor variabilis. The sequence continues at coordinate 7,994,755 of NC_134575.1, read as the reverse complement.
CGCCATGTTGGCGATTTGGTCCACCCAAATCCTGTCAAAAAAATCAGAACAGACAAAATGGCGAATTTGACAACATGGCGGAATTCGACAGTGTTCGGAGGACGACACTGGCTACCGACCGCCCGTGTCGTCAGCTGAGCAGCAACCCCGCGGCCCCTTTAGACGAATGCCAAAGCGTTGAGGCGCACGCACACTCGGAGAGCACCAGAGCTGAACAACGACTGAGCTCGGTGCTGACAGTTTGTGGCTTTGGGCCCAGACGAGATGCCGGAAGTTCGCCAACATGCGGCACAGGTGCCTCAGCAATAGAACATCTCATTTCCTGCAAGTCGGTCCCGGTAACGGGCGCTGCTGCCTGAGTTGGCGCCAGAAAAAACACATTCTACATGACACGATTATAGCGGTTGCAGCGTCTGACACAAAGGGAAGCGTTATCAGCAAGACAAAGGGCGCGTTCTATGCACTCGTACGACACAAGAGACACTGCAACCTCTGATACGATTACTGATTTGTGTCAGGTTCTGAGATTATTTATAGTCAACAGAACAGTGGCCCTCATTGCCTCTGAAATGCCCGCGTGGCGATAATATTGTTATGAAGGCGCTTGTCCTTTCGTGTTGGTCGTTATACGCGATTCCCCGTGTATTCGCCCTTAGTTCTCAGGGTCGATAGCAACAAAATTCTGAAGCCTCCGCACATCATAAGAGGGGGCTCGGTCAAATTTTCTCGGTGAAATCAACCTGAAACACACGTGTACACACAAAATGTGTTTTCAATTTCGACATTCAGCGGGTCATAATCCATTGGACTCAAATAATTCGCAACGTCTTAAATGGAGTTGTAATCTCTGTTAATGAAAGAATGTTTTTTATCCCACGTTTTCTACGGAAGTTATGAACTGAAGGGACCACGAAACGGGGGAGTTTTTTTCTGGCGCCAGTGGCGGTTATCGCCGCGATAAATTCGTGACGACCTCACTTCAACACCGCTTGAACTTGCCGCAAATAGCCCGCAGGACAAATCCCCACACAAAGCGGCGCGAGTGAGTGCATCGTAACTAGTACGACGATAACGAAAAGGTGCTGTGATCGCTGTTAGTTTGTGCGTCGTCGCCATGAGCGCTTCCATCACAGCCATATGCGAAACAGACTGCACTGCAAGCTTCACGTTTAAAAAACCAGCACGCTTTATGTGGACCAAAATTTCTTACGACGAACAAAGATGCGCTAGCGAAGGCCACTCCCAGTGCATGCAGCGATTATTATATGGAAATACATTGTATGCCAGAGCTGAATATACATAGGGTGTCCCAGCAAGCTCCAGCAAAGGTTTTTAATGTACGCCGCTGCGCTAGGGGACATAACTAAATGTATGTTGAGAGCCTCTCTATGGTGAAAGTAGAATTCTTTTTTTTTACATTCTTGCCAATAAGAATTATTCAGCTTGGTGAATATTAAATTCAGGATCTGTGTGAGATGTGCATAATTCGTTCTGCAACTTTCTCAGCATAGAAAAATATGACTTGCACCACAGAGAGTCCAACATGGTTTTGGTTTCGTCTCATACGGCCTACCGGCACATATATTTAAAATCTTGGCTGAAACTATAGCTGGGATACCCTGTACATTGCGGTTCAACGAGCATAGAAATTATCTGTAAAATTTGGCTAGAAGTACATGGCTCGTGATTTGAACGTCCTTCGAGCTTCTTGCGTTGCGCCATTCGAAAATTCGTTACGGCGGTTGTGGTCTCGAGCTCTAAGGCGAAAATCCAGAATACGCTCATGTAGAAAGCCTCCTAAGCTGTGGAATGGACCTCCGTTCAACAGTTTCTAAAGCTTTCTGTGAAAGGAGTAGTTTGCAATATGCAAAACAAATCACCTATCCGAGCTCGGCGAGATACATACGCTAATCACGGCCTTTGAACCAGGACAGCGAAGATTACTAAAAGAGAACGTTGAAATATATGATTGAAGTTTAGGTCGCTGTAGAGAAATGTGATAAAAGCCGAAAACAGAAGTGTGCCGATCGCGTGCAGTGTAGTCATCAGCAAAGCAATACATTTGCGTTGAGCGATGTCATGGTACTGCCGGTCAAAAGGAGGTGTGTAGGTTTTGAATCGCAAATGGCACGAGTGAGGAAGTTGCTGCAGGCACAACAGAAGCCACAGTCAGAGATGCGCGCTACATATGCAACCGGGAAATCAGTTTACTTGTTGCCGAAAACGCGCCGTAGATTTAGAAACCGCGGTGCTCTCACAGAGGGCGCATTTCGAACAAAACAGACCAGCGATGCTGCAGTATTGTTTCGCCTTTGAGGCGAGCTGTTCATTCATTCATTCGTTCATTCATTCATTCAGCTGTACATTTAATAATGGGACAACGCCTGCTGTGCGCAGCGCCTGTCCGCACTTTCTTCGTCGCTATAATATCCGCCTTTCTACAGCGAAGACGCGGTGTACGACTCGCCCGCACGGAGCTCGTGCTGTTTCATGGGCCTCGATTCCGCCGAGATTCATTAAGGAGCTGCAGTCGCAAACACAAGTGCGAAACCAGCAAAAGCGGCACCAAAGCAGCACAAAGGGGCTCACGTGTTGTTTAAAAAAAAGATAAAAAAAGATGTCTCAATAGGAAGTTTTAGCTTGTCCCAAAACGTTTTGCTCTTTGTTGAGTACCGAGTTACCGTTGCCGTAAATCTGACCAGCCGTACTGGCGTAGAGTTTAACCAGAAAGGGAGAAAACTATTATGGCAACAATTGACCACATTCAACTTTTCTGCTGTTGTAAAGCGTCGGTAACAACGTAATTGTCAACCATTGTTGTACGGAACGGCGTTCCTGGAACTACACGGGGAAGGCTGGAGATGGAAATTCAAGACGATGAGGAAAACAAGGACAAGGTGAAAGCAGGAGCCTACGTTTCGACAAGTGGACTTGTCTAGACAAGTCCACTTGTCGAAACGTTGGCCCCTGCTTTGACCTTGTTCTCGTTTTGCTCATCGTTCCTGAAACTAATTCCTTTTGGGAGGAACAGAGGAACGCCACCTTTCCGTAAAGGGTACGCGGAACTGTAACGGTAACTCGATCGTTCCGTTTACGAAGGAACGGCAGAGGGAACGGCGTTCCTTCTGTAAACGTTCCATGGCATTGAACAGACGCACGCACGTACGCAGCACATCATGCAGGGCGGACACCAACATCGAGATGTAACTCTTGCTGAGTTCAAACAAGGGACTTTGCTAAGTTGCGAATATGTATTCTGCACATTTTCTTCCCTGAAAACATGTGCTCCCTGAAAAAGATTGTGTAGGAGCGTTTCTTTGGATTCTTTTATCTCTAGATAATCTGCTACCGGCGATGTTCAAATTTTGTATAATATACGTAGTTCGGTGTGAAGTTTAAGTTGCTCACTTTATTTCGCCTCGGTATTATCCGACCCTATACCTTAATTTAAAGAAATCGAATGTAGCGTTAATGTAACGACACGTTCCAATGTTCGAAGTGTAACTGGAACGCATTCCTATCGCATTAAAGGAACTTGTAACGGGAACTTACAAGATTGGGAAGGAAAGAAGAACGATCTTTCGTTCCTGTTTTAGAGGAACGTGTACAACACTGTTGTCAACATGCAGTTCATTTTAACTTTCCTTAAAATGTAAATAACGTACATAAAATAACTCACGCACATAATACAGAAAAGTGTCTAACTCGTAATTAGACAAAGCGTCACAAGATCTCACTACTAGCATTACTACTGATGTCCCCGTCTCCGGTAATCCGGTATTAGGTAAGAGCTTATACATTTGCGGACAAGCTACAACTCTATAAAGAGCTTACTTTGCAGGGCCTGCTGTGAAATAAAAATGTCCAACATAGATGGCGCTTAATGAGTTGCAATTACGTGTTGTGTACGTTGTGGCACGGCGAGCGCGGGTGCAACCGTGTAAACGAGCCTGCGATTCGCGAAAGCCGGTGGACATTCAGCGTTTGCTTGTTGCCATTAGCAAGACACATTGCGCTTGGAACATAAAGTTCGCCTACGTTCGCAACAACCCATGAAACTGCACGAGTCACGTGTGTTACAGCGGGCCAAACATTGTGCATTCATAGAGCAAGTGTGTACGCAATTTCCGACCACCATAGTGCCCACCTTTCACTTACGATCACTCCTCAAGGTGCACGCAGTTTTCGACATCATGCACACAACTTAGCCTGCGCAATATAGCCTGCGCTCCGCAATGCACCACCTATAGCACAGTCCAATTTTACAGTTCTCGTGCTTACAAGGTCCACGCTAATATGCATATTGATCCTTTATAACTTTCCAGTAGTTCGTAATTTTATTCCTACTTATATTCAGCAGCACAGAGTAGACAGCGACGTCTGCAGGTAGCGCCACTGTACAGGCAAGCGATGCAGGTTTGTTGCCGTTCCTCCACACGAAAAAAAGTAAATGCTTGATTCAAAGGAGCAACACCTTGGGACGATTGTGCACTTTTGCTTTCCTCCTAGCAATGCTTACATTGATTGATTGATTGATTGATTGATTGATTGATTGATTGATTGATTGATTGATTGATTGATTGATTGATTGATTGATTGATTGATTGATTGATTGATTGATTGATTGATTGATTGCAGCCACGAAACATATGCATTGCTTTCCTGGATAAATATCCATTCTGGATCATATTTTCAGAATGCATTTTAACATTTGGAACGCTTTCTTTAGTTTTCAAAAGCCTTCTCAGCAGCGTAATTTATTTGAATAATTTATAGAAATACGAAAAGCGCGTAACAAAAGCGTCACTCTAATATGAACCACGAGAAATACCGCAAAACGACCACGAAAAAGAAGAAACTAGTGTCATACGTGACGCGGTGGAACGATCTTCCCAACGTCTTGTTTCACGCACGCAGCTTGCACAGCGCCCATTTGGCCTGCTCTTTCGCGTGGCGTAAATCCTCACTTTGGTTAACTGCAAGGGACCAACCGCAGCGAAGCGAAGGCATCTGCAGACAGGGAGAAACCCGCGGCGGCTCCTCTGGCTCTTTCGCTTCACGCCATGCAAACAGAAGGCAATGCCGACATAATAAAAAAAAAATACGACGTGAACAAAGGTCAGCAAGAACTTTGCGTTCTCGTATTATACGTGTTCTGGTGCTACACAGCGTATTCGGGGACCACCAACGCAGCGTCGCGTTGTCACGCAGTGAATCGGTCGCTACGAAGTTGCATACGGCTGAGAACGACGTAAGGCTCGTTGCTGTGCGGTTAGATGCACACATATACAAGGCTTCTGTGCACCTCGACGCACCTGAAAGGAGTCCAGGCGGTAAAAAATTAATCTGCAGCTCCCTTGCTACAACGTCTCTCGTATAGCCAAAATTTAGCTTTGGGGCGTGCAACGTGCTCGCCGTTGCTTCGATCTAACTTCAAACGCGACTGCGCGCGTTTCAGTCTCCCAAACAAGTAAATTGTGCCCAGCTTCAGAAGGTTAAGCCACACAATTTTCTCAAAGCTTTTTTGCAACGTCTGACGTGACGCTACGTTCAACTAAATGAGGCAAAGGCGGCCAATTTAGGCCGACGTATAACACGTTCGGCCTAAAACGAGGTGGGAGATTAGGACGCCGACGACTCGTGGCAGATGTACAAGATTCACTAAAGTGAGGGTTTACACGACGCGCATATCTGCCCGCACGTAGGCTTGCGCACGCACGTTAACACAAACTCGGTAAACGGCATGCACGATTTCAACGGAGCGCCCCACGCAATCTGTTATATATAATCGCCCAAGCCTGGCGCACTGTCGTCACACGCGCATCATCTCATACGTGCCTTGCCTCATACATTCTATACTTTCTGAGAGGTTTTATACATATACATATATACATACATACAATAGGCAACACCACCCGACCCGTTTCATCACCAGTGTACAGTTATAACGCGCACCATATCAATCCGCGCAACCAATTGTGCGACCTGCCGAGAAAGCCGACACGCCCGGCGACGGAGAGACCTTCATACGAAGCCGCGGCTGATGAAGTTAACAGCGCCATGGCGCTCTTTGGCCATAAGTGACCCTTACGCCATAAGACACCAGAAGTCGTCATGAGGTTAACTGCCACCTTACTGCTATAGTTATGCGTTAGAAAGTGTTGGGCCCAAATCATCTCGAAGTGAAAGCGAACGCGGCTTTACTCGACGCCTCGTTATTTTATCGCCTGCGTCGTGACGAAAGATTTTCCTCCCGAGACCCTCAGTTCGTGTAACCAACAGGCACGTCGTACCAGAGTTAGACGGATGAAAGGAACATATCAATGGACGTCGACAAATTTACGTCTTTTCATGCTTGTAATCGTAAAAACTTTTTGTTTTCTTCTTTTTTCTGCCCAACTACCAAGTTAAATATATGATGGGTTGACATGTCGATGCCACTCTTCTCACGTCGTTTCGCGACTGTTCGAAACGCAATTCACGGGTGATATTCGTCGTCTGTGACGACACAACGCTCTAGATCAAATTGGTGTCAATTTCCTCAAAAGCTGATACCAAAAACATGACTGAACCAGTTCAATGCAGATTCACATGTATCTGACCACAAATGCGGGATGAATATTTTGCGCAATCGCTTCGATTGTTCTGAAAAGGACTAGCGTCAGTTTGAAATGTGATGTTAAAGGGGTCTCCGAAGCATACACTTGCGCGACGATAATATAGTGAGTTGTGTAGAGCGACCCAAAATATTCAACACTAGCGCAGGCACCCTTCGAGGGCGCGGATATAAAGGGCCTCAGCTGGTAGGTTGACAACGACACTAAATATAATGAATAATGAAAAGAAATTGCTTTCCCGCAAGTCAGCGAGCGCGAAGGTGCAATAATGCTTTCGGAGCGTGTGAAGGATTCAGTCGATAATGGGACAAAATGACGCCAGGATCAGTGTCTGTTCTGCGACCAACTTTATTCGGCACACGACTACTATGCGCAGCAAGACCACTTGCTCGTGTTAGTGTTGAGAACCTCCAGCAACCATGTACAAGTCCCGACCTCAGCACGACCTCGAGCGAGGCGGCAGAATCGGGCGCCCTGAGGCTGGCTGCAGATCTCTCCGTCGCCGGCGCCTCCACTCATACCGGTACCACTCCGTCTAATCTAGGTCTCAGTCAATCAAGATTGTATGCAGAAGTTAAGAACTATGTCCGAACCAAGACATGCACCAATACAGAAATCTTTGTAATATGTACATAAGCACTCATCGCTTCGTTATTTTTTGATGACGTTGTCGAGAAAATAAAGGAATCAAACGTTATCAAGTTGTCTTTGTTTCTTCTTTCCTCGGCGCATTATCGCATGCTGTACATGCGAGCAATGATCTATGATCGAGCGCCCCCCCCCCCCCCCCCCCACTCTTCGTTTCATTTCATGCTCACACGAGGTACAGGCAGCAAATAACCCTCACTCTATGGTAAACAAGAACGTATTGACCTATAAAGTTTACTGGTATATCATACTGCAGAATGAACTGGCTCGAAGCTACGCTTTGCTGGACGCTGTATTTCCTTACTGCTCGAGTGTCAGCAGCGATATTTACTGACTTAATTACTTGTAGAGCGGCACAGGCGACTTGCGGCTTCCCTTTATCATGTGGGAAGCTGCAATGGCCAATGTATCAATGACCACTTTTGAGAACATTAAGAGCAAGCGTCAGCCCGGGGGCTCCTATCTAAATGCATGGACAAGGAGAATTTGTTTTTCTCGGCAATCACTGCACCGAATTTGATTAGGTTTGTTGCATTTGAAATTAAAAGTTAAAGTCTAGTGACTTTCGCAAGCGATTTTTTTTAATTTAGACCGTAGATGCTTTTATATACATTGTTGAAAATCCCAAGGCCCAGAGACTCATTATTTCGATCGCTAAACTTTCTGTGAACATGCACAGGCCCGACCCCAATGGTGATCTCAGGCTGCAGTGTCCGTCTTGGCGGCGCTGTGAATGCATCAAAAACATGCGATCTCCTGCTGAAAACACCCAATTTACGGACTATCCTTGGCAGCTTCATGTGAAAACAACAGCTCACAATAAATAATTTATATGCATTGACCCGACTTTAACGAACACTTTTCCAAGAAAATTGGTCAGAAAACTGACGAGACGTTCATTTGAGGGATCGCCAGCCGTTTGTGCGCAGGCGCGAGTAAGAGCGGACGTGAGGGAGAAAAGCTGGGGGCTTTCGCTCCTTGAATATATGACTCTGCCTAGGCACTACGGAGGAGCTTTCTTAGCGCGTGTTGCATGCGTTCGTTCCCTAGACATCCCGGCATTGCGGAGTGGTCGAGTTTGTTTACGCTCCGACGCTCGCTGCCCGCACGGTGTGGCAGTTCACACGGACGCCCCATTTTGTGATCGCTGTGTATATGAGTCAAGGTTCTGACTGGTGTTGCATAAGCCGCGGGTCGCTTTTTTCGTCGCGACGATACATTTGATTTTTTTAGAAGCACTGCTGCAGGAGGGTACATGTAAACGGCATACGGAGGCTTCAGGAGAGAACCTGGGCCACTTTTTTATGCGAACACCTCCTGATACGCGAAGGCCTCAGCGAGCTCCAACCCCCGGACCAGTCCGGGTTCTAGCTTTGGTGTCCCCGTTGCCGCTTTGGTGCTCTGGAGGCGCCGCCAATAATGCGAAATAATGACACGTACTTGTTACAATTAGCAAAAAGCACGATTGAATAAATATAATTACGTCCAGCCACCAACTTGTAACGCCAAGTTCAGCGCTACCACGCCCCGCGACTTCTGCAACACCAGTCAGAACTTTGCCTATGAAGGTACGTCGGACAGACTTTCTCGCACCTGCGGCGCTGTACTGAGTCAGTCATGCCGAATTAAACCTTTCTTGCTTCTTACGGCGCTCTACCTTCAAAAAAACATCACTGATTTTTCCATGGGAGCAGTGGGTCTTAGTAGAGGCCCAGCAGTTGCTAAATCGGGCGTCTGTGCCCGCTGCTTCCCCTGCAGCCAGCGTCCAAGCGTAAACAAACTTGACTCCACTCCGCAATGCTAGCACGCCTAGGGACAAATGCTTACAACACGCGCCAACAAGCCTCCTCCGAAGTGCGTAGGCAGTCACATACTCAAGGAGCAAAAGCCCCCAGATTTTCTCTCTCGCGCCCGCTTTTAATCGCGCCTGCGCACAAACGGCTCGCGATCCCTCAAATGAACGTCTCGTAGAAAACTGCGCGTTACAGCTGGAAATGAAACCGAAACTGCGTTCGTGACGACTGCAACAGCCTACTGTCAGAGCCAGTGTTGTCGTCATTGTCATCCCAACATGGCGACATAATCCAGGCTTATCACACGCGGTAGAAGACATAAGTCTTCTTCAAGTTTTTACATGAGCTGGCGATGACGGTGCACAGCTTTCATTCCAAAATTCTCATTCAAAAGAGAGATATTCTACGTGCTAAGTACGTGCCGGCAAACGTACGCGCCGGCATCAGTTCGCGTCTCACGGAAAGGGGCTGACAGGTGAACAAAGGCCAGAAGGGGGCTGCGACCGAGAGGGAACAAAAGTCTTACAGGGAGAAAAAGTAGAGGGTTCACGAGCCGTTGCGGATACAGTGAGATTCTTGAAATTTGCAGGGTCCCGTTTTATTCAAGAGCCCATGCATCGCCTTCCTCAACCATCTTGACGCGCACGCCGATATCTGGCAGTGACAGACCTGGGCACTTCTGCGTGAATCCCCTCGCCAGACGAGAGAGGGAATATATTGAAAAACGCGGAGCGTTTTGTGAAGAACTAAGTCACTTTTACAGTGAAGCTGTAAATGGCTAGCCGATTCGCCCGTCCGTCTGTCGGTCTCATGTACGCCGAAAACTCTTCCGGTGCAACCTAATGCACATGCGCGAATAAAAGAGCGAGAGAGAGAGAGAGAGGCGCGCGATTGGCTGCGCCAGTAGTGACGTCGTTGCTCTCTGTCGCAGCCGAGCGCGCACGCAGCAGTTCATCTCCGGTTCTGAAATGGGTAGGCCACGTGCCATACGTACTCCTGAGGAGTAGGCAGCTTTCGATCAGCAACGCCGCGAGTACAGTACCGCGAGCAGAACCGGGAACGAGCTCGTCTACGCCGTGCCGCTGGCGCAGCCCGGGCACAAGATCGAACAGGCTTGTGCAGCCGAGCGCAAGCAGCAACTGCGTACCGAGGATCCAGCAGCCTACCAAGCCGTCGTTTAATGAACCGTCGTGATTAACCCAGTGATAAATACCGGGGCTGCACGTTTCAGCTTCGCTGGTTAACCACCTGTACGAAGTGCTTGGACGGTGATTTTTTTTTTTCACAATCGCCGGCGCGTACGCGTGGTTACCGCGGAAACAGCCGCGCCACATTTTCGGAATGTTGCAGTTTTGCGTCGCATGACGAACTGCCAATTTAGGCTCTATTCTGGACATTCCCCCATTTTCTTCGAGGCGTGATGACGGAGGTTCAAAAACAATTTCAATTTTTTTAAACCTCCTTGGGCGTGACGCAGGCGCGACGCAGGCGCGACGCGTACAAAATGGCGCTTATGGTCCCGATTTGTTAAAGTCCCTTGGCGAGCCATATAGAGTAGGTCTGTTCTTTTACCTGCACTGACTACGCGAGTGTATCTGGCTACACGACTGCAGACAGTCTAAGAACTCGTTTGTTTGTTTTTTTCAATCGGTGCAGAAACAGTAGCTCCACCCACCTACACGAAGCCCCTTTTATAGCAGAAGTGTAACATAAAAGCTTATACAGACAAACACGCTGGCGTTGTAAACGCGTGGCGCCATTTTGTCTGCGACTGTCAGCGCTGATACGACGACGATAGTAGTTTGCTGCAGGGAGGGCAGCGAGGTGATGGTGTGACTGTGTCACAGAGGAAGGTGAGCTGATCCTCCATGTTAAAATTTTCTTACAAGGATGGTGCAGGTCCTTTCAGACTCCGCGCTGCATAGAGAAGTTAACTACCTTGGTGCGCTGCGCATCCGCGATGTATTTAGCCGCAGTTTGTCTAGATTTGTTGCTGGAACTAGCAAATTAGCTTTTAGTACTCAGTTAAGGTGATTTACGTAGCCAGTAGGTGCGAAGTCAGGCCCTTTTCGTCTGCTGATGCAAAAGACCACGCGCAGTCTGCTCCGATTAGCTACAGGTTAGCCAAGGGCAGCACACGTCATAGCCTCTGCCCCAAACTATACACTCGTCTACACAAAGTGCAGGGGGGAGAAAACTCTACGATTCGCTTGCGTAATGCCGCGGTTATGGTGTCTTGAAAGGGGAGGTGTGATGACCGCGGCGCCCTTCCCATAGAGAAGGGTGATCCCATTGCGCGTGACTACCGCTAGGACAATACAAAGCGCTGCCGCCCGGGGCGCCGTCAGCATTTCCGCGGAGACGGCGGAGAGAAGCAGCGAGTCCGGCTAGACAGCGCTTGGGCGCAGGATTTTCACAGTTTTGCTGCAGATTGTTGCGTGTGCTGCTTATTTATGACTGCTGTGGGCTGACGAAGATGCCTTCAACTTCAAGGAAAAAAAAAAACTCAGAGGTGGGGCTTCGTGCCAGGGTGCGATTCCGGTTACAAATCTTGTTCACAAAAAGTGTCCCTTTTCCGTGCGCCTACTTGCCAAGAACTATTTTCGAAGTGGGCGCGTGACATTCCAAGTGCCGACAAACCGCTGCAGGAGAATTGCTCAAAGCAATTTGACGCAAGGTAGGTAGTTCTAGCATGTTGACGTATGCATAGCTGGTCAAATCTTTATCTAGCTCATCTAAATGCTGTTTTTTTTTCTTCTCTCCTTTCCAGCGCGCTACGACGGAACGAACTTGCGAAGCGGTCGATGGTAACTCATGCTCACAAAGCTCGTGAAGATAGTATAGTCATTTGTTAGGTGCTAGTGCACAACAAGTTACCGCTCGCGCACGCTAGTTAGAGATTTGGGCGGCTATACCTTACTGCTTTTAAAACACGTGGTACAAACACAAACAATGCTCTACAGCTGAAGTACGAGTAAGAGGCACTCCTGGAAAATTAGAAACAAGATAATGTATTCCCCATGGAGGCTGTTGAAGTGGCCGTGGACCATGCGGACTATGTTGAAAAACGAAGCGATGCTCGCTTAGTGTACTACATTGCAGGCTACGTGGCCAGGAAGCGTGTTCTCTCAACTAGTTGTGCAGCATGCAGGGATGCCTGCCTTGTGCCAGGATGCCTGCCTTGTGCCGAGAGACTGCGTCCCAAAATAACTCCCAGCTGATGCCTCCAAAGAGTGGGACTTGGGTGGGCTCCTCTACCCGTCGGAGTCATTGTATCGTCTGATTCAAGCTCTTGAAATCAGGCTAACGTATGAATTTTGCCAAACGCGTCTGCATTCTAAAGCTGCTTTCAGCATACTCGAGAAAGTGAGCACAAATGTGCAATAAATTGGTTGTGGGGAACATTGCCTGGAATTTACAAAATCAGTGGTCAGGTTTTTCTGCCTTACCAGAATTCACTTTCTTTTGAAGAGCCTCAACCAGGAAATGAAAGAGAAAAAAGGCAAAAGAACAAAGCCTTGCATGATGTGAAACAAGCAGCAGAATTGGTGAAGTACATTCTGCTTTATGCAATAAAGTTTGCTTGTCTAGAAACATGTTGCTTTTGTTTATCTGGTTTTTGAATTGCAGCGAGAATGAAATGACTCCAGGACGTTGCACTACAAGGTAAGTCATGGTTTAATGCTTATTTGGCAGGTGTAAATCATTAACTTAAACGCTTTCGTACGTAATAAAGCCTACTACTAAAAAAAAAAAAAAAAACTTGTGGCAAGAATAAACATCCCGGGTGATCCAAGCAGTTATCGCATTGACCTCGGAGAAAAAAGAATACGATTGCATATAACTCATGCAAAGAGCATTCTACGATACATAAGCTTCCCACTGATCGATTTAGTGGCTTTAACATGGAATTTCAAAAATGCCTGCTCGCTTAATTTCTACCAGCAGAAAACTCGGTTGTGTTACCCCGTACTCGAAAACCGCATGATAACCGTAGCGCAATACAATCTTTGCGATGTTTAAAGGACTGCAGTATCAGCTAAAATTTCTAAAACTCAGTCAAATGCGTTTCCACTACAGCATGCCCGCTGCACACGCAGAGGACGGCCGCGCGCGCCGACGGCACCCCTGACGACGGCGCCGCCCTGCGGCATTCACACGAACGGGGGCCAGTTTTTCCTGGCTCGCCGGTCACCACACCTCCTCTTTCTAGACACCATATCGTGGCCCCGAACGACGGGGAAAATGCCACGATACACATGCATTCAGTTGCCAATGCATATGACTGCTCATCACACTTCGCATGGCGAAATTTAATTAGTAAAAAATTATGGTAATAAAAAGTTATGGCGGAAAATCTCTAATGGCGGCTCAGTGCAACGTCGCGCAGCATCAAACTGACCTTTACGAAACAGTCCTTCCTGTGACGCTGCTCACAATTCATCCTACTCCTCACAATCCTCGTGAGGAGTAGGATGAATTGACCTTTCTTCAGTTAATCAATCAGTTGACATAACAGCCATCTTGGACTGCCACCACCCATTCGCAAAATTGCAGATTCATTGCACGGGCTTCTGCATGCTACCGTTCACTTTCTTTTAAAGGGCCCCTCACCAGGCCCCATAGCAAATTTTGGTTATACGCCGGAAGTTGTTGCGTGTCCTCTAGGGAGCGTTCTGCCGCACAATTTTTTCAAATTGGTTCATTAATAGCCGAGATAGAAATATTTCAGTGCCGCAAACCTATGATTTCAGGAGGCAAGATCCACTGCATAGTGAGACACTCTCCACTCGGCCTGTCTAACCTCTGCAAGCGAAATTCCTTCCCTGCATGTTCCCTGCGTTCTCCCATACCGGACCTCGAGGGCCGCGTGACGCATACGTCACGGGCTCCGCCTTCCCTTTTTTTTTTTTTTTTTTTTTCCGGCGCTGCACATTTTTGCTGACGGCGTTGCGCGTGGGCTGTTGTGATGTCTAGTTTCGTGCAGCGCATGATTTTGCGCGCTGTGCGCAAGGACACATGACTAGTAGTGTAATTCAGTGCTACACGAATACTGAGGCAGAAAAGGCGGATCGCATAGCATGATCACGCGCTGGAACACGGTAGAAAATGGCAGTTTCGGTACCTGCCCACGTGACTGCACGACCGTGGGTACAAGCAGACGAAGCGGAAGTACATCTTTTGCATCGGTGCGAAGTAAAACAAAAAACATGCAGACCTTCCGTTTGTGTTTTATTATTCCTCTGAACTTCAATTCGTCAATTCAAGCAACAGATCACACAAATAACAGATGTCGCCTTGAATAATTCTCGAAGTCGCATGTCACCACGAGCGACGTCACACTGCGGATACGAGTACGTAGGCGCAGGGACACGAGTACGTCACCGTCCGTCTTGGAGTGTCGTCTTCTCGAGGGAAAGGGAAAACGACGTTCGGATTGAAATTTCACACCTTTCCGCGGCACGTAGCAATGTAATTCTTTGCAAGCACGATTATTAGCATGCATTGTATGCTCTGCACTTGTGAGCTGAAAATGGCCACACCTGGTGACAAGCGCTAACATCGCTCTATAGCTGCCAAGCACTAGAAAAAACTCATTCGAAATAGTCTGCAGCTTCATGTCACATCTTGTAATCTTGATGAAAACGCAAAACTTTTGCTTCGAAGCACAAAATTTAAAACCCATGACCTCTCGACAGCCAATCGAAGGTAAACATGGCTGATAATGGCGGCCATGCAGCCGCCATGCGTGTCAGAATAAAACCTTTAGTCAACTAGGTGTGGGCCATCGTCCATTCGCCATGGCTTCAGTCATTCCAAGTGTAGAACATCAAACGCAATGTGCCGCACAGATGGCATGCAATTTAGTGGCTCAGAACTGCCTCAGACTGACACTTATGACATTAAAAATATTGCCAAGTAAAGTAGAAGTCAAATTAAAATTAGCAAAAGAAATGAAAAAAAAAAAAACACGACACACTGCTATAGATTGGAGAAAAAAACAGAAAAACGTGCCAACACACTGCTATAGCGGTGTGTTTGGCACAATTTTTTTTCTGTTTATTTTCTAACTTTAGTTTGACTATCCAGATAGTTCAATCAGTTACTCTGTCTCGTCAAGGTCGAATAAATGGAAGTCGATTAATAATGTAGTTTCATATCTTAAAAGCTATAAGAGGTGCTAGTGACACCAATTACGATTACCTTTAGTGTTCAGCATGCATCCAAATATGAAGTACAAAGGTTTTTTCACATCCCACATAAACTGGAATGAACCTGTAGTGACCAAGAATCAAGTCCACAACCTTATGTTGTGCCCAGCAATAGAATACCATACCTGCTGGGCTACTGTAGCAAGCAAGTGCGCGAATGTGGCAAAATACGATCACATAAACAAATTGTTCTTTAAAAATGTCCTTTCTGACATTAACCATGCTTTATTTAATACAAACAAGCATAAAAACTTGCATTCAAATATAAAACAGCATATACAATACAAAATGTCTTCTTTCCACTGCAAGATCAGCAATTTAAAACAGAATATGCTAAAAACAGTAACCCCAGCTAGGAGTCAACACAACCTTAGAATGTGCAGAAAATATTGTGACAAGAGTGTCTTTATTAAGAGCCATGTGCCCACATGTGGGCACATGGACTACACTTCATCAGCAAAAATCAGCTTCTTGGCAGGAAATATACGATCACCTAAGGAAACACACAAGAAAAAGCACCATTTCTAGACGGTAACTATGTGGCCCTTAAGAATCGAGACTTCTTCATGCAGGAAAGATTAAATCCGAAGAGTGCAAGCAATTTGCAGCCAATGAATCTAACAATAAATAAAAGTGACACACATTCCAAGCAAGTGAGGAAAATTTGATAATGAAAATGGGACCCAACTGGTCACATGAAGTGACTTGGCCATTGTTAATGTGTGCAGGCATTTGGCTAACATATAGCTAAGCTTGTAACTCCAAGTTGCACAAAAACTATTGCACCTTGGGTGTTCTGGGTGTCACGCAATCAATTCACATGAGTAGCATCTTTCCTGAATATCTGGCCAGCAGCAAGTGCAGGCTTCCTGTTGCCTCTTGGGTTTTAAGGAGTTTGTAGCCCCTAGTGGGCCAAAATACATACCTTTAAATATTCCATATCACAGTCTTCCATGTTAAAGGGACACTAAAGGCAAATACTAAGTTGATGTGGACTGTTTAAATACCTTTCCAGAAACCTCGCAACGCTTGTTTCGTGCCAAGAAAAGACTTATTTTACGAGAAAATTGTATCTGAAGAGTCCGAATACCTTTCCGAAATTCAAATTTCCCGCCACACAACCGAGGGAGTGGTGACCTTGCATACGTCACCCCCACCTTTTGCTGCCGTTGGTGAGTAAAACAACGCCCAACAGATGGCGGCACCGAGCCAAGAAAGAGCAGTGGATTTGCCGCTGCAACTGCTTTTTGGTCAAGTGGCGTAGACCGTTGGGGCATCCCGTGACATCACATGGAAGTTGAATTCTCTGCTACTTGCAGTTTTCGCGAGCCAGCAAAACCAGCGCAGCATTACACCATCAGGAAAGTACTGAATCGCGAAAGCGTGGGTGACGCAGAGTCGAGCGAAAATGAAACCTTTCGACCGCCAGCATCGTTGCCAACGGTAATTTCAATGAGTTCTTTTTTCTAAACATGAAATGGAACGGGACAAGTAGTATTTTATTTCATGTTATAAAACAATACGAGGATGTTTTTGCAATGAGTAGTTGAGTACTAGATACAGAATTTAACTGAGGAATGCTTTTGTCATCAGGCAAGTGCTTGAATGTTCTGGAGGAGTATTTAATCATGTCCTGCATTTACCTCGATTTCTCGAATATTAAGGCTCTGTTCGCGATAATATTGATGCCTTAGAGATTCTTGAGCACTAATCTATCAATTTCGCTCGACTTGGTATTTGCCTTTAGTGTCCCTTTAAGGCACAAACTTGAATCGGGTTGCTTAAAAGGAATAAACACACTATAGTGTGTAATAAAATTAAGCACAGAATGCACCTAAGCAGCCAACAAGTTTCCCCCAGCTCAAGGCATGCTGAACACACACTGTTTCGAAGTGCTAATCACAAAATATGTTGTAGCAGTCATTCAGGAAAATAGGCTCAAGTAACGTCCCACAGACATGCCGCACAAAGTTGGCTAGTTCAGAGCTACTGCTGCAATGTGGCAGATCTACCTAGCAGACAACAAAAAGCATCAATGTGCTCTCAATCATAGTGTACAAACTGATTCACTTCTGCCAGAGAGCTATAGATAGAGATTAGACTTAATTGCATGGCACTCTTGTAAACAAGCCACCCACTGCAGCACACTCAAAAAACAGTTGCAGCAGCTCATGCCTACCATATGGAACTTGCATAAAACACAATGCTAAAACAAATTGTGATAAACAACATAAGCAATCAATATAAGTAACCGTTGAAGGCTTAAGAGGTAGCTTTAGCTCTGGGGCTCCTATGCAAATGCATGGGAATGAAGAAATCGATTTTCTCTGCTTTCACAGCACCGAATTTGGTGAGGTTGGCTGCATTTATAGGAGAAATATCTATGGATTGTAAGAAGCAGATCATTTATTTACGCCATTATTTCTTTATGAAAGTCGTTGAAAATTGCAAAATTCTAAAAATACACAAGCATCAAGTTTGAAACTTGGTAACTCGACAATAAAAAAACAATATCACAGTTCTATAAACTGCACGCATTGAGACATCCAAAGCAGAGAAAATTGGCACAGTATTATACACCCCTCTAAAATAGACCACCAATTTGTGAGCAGGGTTTAACCAAATCCCTGTAAACCTTGTAGCACTGTCACATAAGCTGTAGACTTATATAATATTTGTCCGATTCAGACGCTGTAACATATGCAGTTTATAGAACCGCAATATCTGGTTCTGGTACAACATTAAAAATTTATAAACATTGTGCTTCGCTTTTCTTTTTACCGATTTTCAGTAATGTTTGTAGAAGCATTGAGGCCGTAAATAACATTTTCGCTTTTACAGCTCGCAGAATTAATCTTCCTTAAATACAAAAAAAATCATTCCAGTTGGCTCGGCAGTTGCCTAATAAAACATTTCTACGTTTCACAGGTACAATTGAAACTCGTTATAACGAAGTTGGATCTGCCACAAAAATAACTCTCCTATATCTTAAACTTGTTATAAGCATATATTCACTACACACTATTATTGGCAAGAAATATGTTGTTTATCGTTATATCCAATAATTCCTTATATCTGTAATCATTATATTGAGGTTTTATCATATCTGAATAGAAAAATGAGAGCTGATCCCAAGACAAAGTTTCCTCTGAAATGCCACAGCCACACAGGATGCAGTTCAGCTGCGAGTTCACCACAGGCATTGCCAGGCTTTAACTGCAGCTGTCACTGCATTCAAGGCTGAGATATGTGACAACAGCGTCAGGGCAATTTGGAGTGTGGTAAAACATGGCGGTACCAAACAAGCTTTGGTGTGAGCAGGTCACATCAAATACTTGTGACCACGACTATGCTGTCGACGAAGGTCGTTGGCG
The DNA here is from genome assembly GCF_050947875.1 of Dermacentor variabilis. Lineage (NCBI taxonomy): Eukaryota > Metazoa > Arthropoda > Arachnida > Ixodida > Ixodidae > Dermacentor > Dermacentor variabilis. Next base: position 7,976,111 of record NC_134575.1, on the reverse strand, counting down.
TGCAACTTCGGTAATCCTGGCAAGAAGGAACTGTTTGTCCTTCCCTTCGAGGACAAGCTTGTCCTTGAGGACCTTTTCCATGTGAGCATGTGCAGCTGCCACAGAATAGTAATAGTAAATGCTGATCCTGAAACAATGAAGAGCCCATCATGCATTCAAAGCTTATGAAGACTTCATAAAAAAGAATAGCCCTTCAAGAGTAAGCTTTAGAAAAGGAAGCACTGCTTCAAGTTTGCACCCACTCCCTCCATGAATGCACGGTGACCCGAGTTCGCATTCAAACAATACAAAAATGAAATGCTTCACTTTGTTTCCGCTCAAATTATTCTACAAGATCACATTTATTGCTCTGCATCGTTTGGTATAGCACTTGTAATTGTTGGCTGCCTGTGAAGTCAGACAAAAATGAAAGAGCACCATTGAGCACGAGAGCAAAAGCTGCTGTGTGGCTGTGAACTGGTTTAGCAGCTTGTCAACAACTACAAAAACAATGTGGAGAACGGGTACAGCAGGGAGCATGGCAACTTTATGAGATCACAGTTAGTGCGAAAATTCTGTTTTGTCTTTGATGGAAATCACAAAATGGTTTCACGTTATTGGAACTGGAAACACAAAGCAATCCAGCCTGTGAAGTCATTCTGCTGCAAACACTATTCACGCTCTTGTTTCCTTTGGTGGCCAACAGGTAGCAAAGCCATTCCACATTAAAGCAGCAGCTTGCTTGTGCTCATACGAAGTATATTTTTTTCTGTATCAACCAGGCAAGCAATAATGCTAACTAATGCTGAACAATGCTGAACAAGAACTGTGCTCTTGCAGCATAATGTGAGCACAAATGAAGCAGCAGTATGCACAAAATATGTTTTTTTAAATGTCATTGATTAATTTTTGAAGCTGTTAGAATAAAAATCAGCTCACTGTATGGGACATCAAGCATAGTTTGGAATACTCGCTCCACACTCATATCACAAATGTGAGATAGAGATTTGGTGAGCGAAGAAAGATGTGAGTACGAATGGGAGTAAGTGCTGGTGAGTTTCAGTGGACGTGACCATGAACAGGAGTGAGTGCTGCTTAATGAGAGTATGAATGAAAGCTAGTGACGGTGAGTTTGAGATGTATCAACAAGAGTGGCTATCGACAAGTGTGAGTGAACGTGTGTATGTCTGTGAGTGAGTGCCAATGAGTGAAAACAAATGCAAGTATGAGCTTGAGAGGGTGACAGTAAGTGTGAATGGAAGCGACTGTGAACGTGACTGAGTGTTGGTGAAAATAAGTAAGCGAGAGAAGGAAAGTGAGCTAGTGGTGACAAGTGTGAGTGCACATGAGTGTGAGCGAGTACATCATCTGCACAAATATCGGTGGCTATGCATGAGCGTCAGCTCGTTCTGCCAACCTATGATATCAGTATAAGAAACAGGCTCCGAAATGTACATTAAGCATGACCCAAGTTGTAGAGGGCTTTTACCTATGCACTAAGAAAGACAAAAAGGCGACATGCAAACTAGTTTTCACACTACGTCTGGCTCACAGCATTACCACACAGTGTGAACAGCTGCTATATTTATAACATGCATTCCTTCTGTATTGTTCAATCTCTGTAACAATAAAAATACCTCAAATATTGCACAAGCCACTTACGCAATCAATCCTTTGTTGCTGCTCCTAATTATAGAAAGTAAGCATACCTCCACCAACTGTACAATAAGTCAGTCAAACATTTTCTCAAATCTGCACATCCTGGCAAATGACATCTTCAATTTTCCAGAGTACTGCTTTGGTTTCTTTCCTAACCCCTGTTCTCTAAGAAAGATTACAAAAATTGCACCCAGGCAGGCATGGGCCTCCAAGGTCTATACATTTGGAAGCAGTCAAGGAAGTGATAGGCAACTTACTAAGTGCCACACTGACCACTTTGGAAGGGATGGCTCAGCGCAGGACATAACAATTTGTGTGGCAATAAACAAGCTGTGAATCAGCTCATCTTCTACTTGATTTGACTTGCATTATGCCTTTTGCAAACACAGATCGACTCAGCTTGCACTTCTTCAGCAGAAGGAATATATTTTACAAAATTTTGAGGACCGCCAGCTTACTTTAGAGGTGTTTATTGACTTTAGTAAGGCATTCGACTCCATCAGTCATGACCTATAATTAAATAAACTTACCTACTACAACATCTGCGGTGTCGCCTTAAAATTATTTCAGTCGTACTTGCAGCACAGATGCCAATATGTGTTCATTAACAACAAATCGTCCAAAATTTCTTGTGTTATGGCAGGTGTTCCCCAGGGCAGTATGGCAGTATCCTTGGGGCTCTTCTGTTTAATCTTTACATCAATGATCTTGTTAATATTGAGCCCGATGCCCAATTCATAATCTATGCCAATGACACTATTGTCCTGTTTTTGTCCAATAATGCTCCGGAGCTAGTATCAGTGGTTAACACTTGCTTGGAAAAAATATATGTATGGTCTCTAGAAAATGGTCTCAAGATTAATGCTTAAAAACAAAGGCAGTTTTATTTCAAGTGATGAATAAGAATATCTGTCTTTGTAGGGACATGGTGTTAGGGCCTTCTAAAATTGAACTTGTCCCTTCTGTGAAAACACTTGGGGTCTTTTTTTGATGAAAATATGAGCTGGAGCAATCACATCGATTTTCTTGCAGGCAAACTCTCCCAAATTACTGGAAGCGTTTTCTCTGTTCGCTACATGCCTTGGAAGATTAAAATTTTAATTTATAACGGTTTGTTTGCGAGCCACCTTCACTATTGCTACCTTATTTGGGGCACCACATTTGTTACAAATATTAACTGCTTGCTTGCAATACAAAAGAAAATTGTTCGCATAATTAGTGATATGCCCTTTGACTCCCCATCTGAGCCCCGATTTTAAAAATTTCAGGTAATTAAAGTCAGTGATATATTTAACTACCGCCTTGCTCTTGAATACCTAAAAGAAACCAAACAGAACTTAAGCCTTGTTTCATCTCTGGCTAGATTAGAACACAACATCCCATGTTATAACACCAGGTCCCTGGAATACTGGCATTTGCCGCATGTGCATTCAACTTATGGTAACCGGATGGCTTGTTACACTCCCCCACTTTGCTGAATAATCTCAGATCTGCATCCATCAATGTACCTAATTGTTCTGGCACAGAACTGTATAATTTCTACTGCCCCGAGAATTCAGTTTGACCATATACCTAATCTTCTTTTAAAAGTTGTGTGCATCTATATATTTATATTGTTTGTTTTTCCAGAGCTGGTTTATGTGCAAAGCAAGTTTCTTTAAGTGAGATCTATGTGCTATATGCTCTCACTCTCTCCTCTCTTTTTTCGTTTTTCCTCTTTCCTTTCTTTTCCTTTTTTTTTGTTTGTTTTTGTCGCTCCTTGCTGTCTGCTACCTTTTTGACCTTCTGGCTATTAGGACCAGTCAAGTTGCCTTTTTAGCAACATTTTTCCTAATGCCTTGGCACATTATACCACTTTTCATGAATAAACGTATTATTATTACTGGATAAGGCAAGATAATTTTTAGTATGCAGCTATCATGCATATAGTCACCATATGCAGCAAGTTCCCTGATTAAAAAAAAAAGGGGGGGGGGGGTATCTATTCAGCGTAAAATTAAATGTAGCCACTGCAGCACAAGGATGCCATGGGACTGCATGTTAATATAACAAGACGTCAACGTACGAAACAGTAGAGTCTCACTTTGTGGCTTTTAAGTTTGCAATGCAATCTCACAGATGCTGTAATCCATTAACAGTTTAGATATCACACACACAATGTAATCACTAACCAGGCTCCCTTTCTGGCCATAAAATTCAAGCTCCAAGGGGCAAGTGATACTCACGCCAGCACCACGACCACAGGCACGCCAAAAGCAACGCTGGTGAGAAAGTCCACAGCCTTGACCACATACCATCCCCAGGGGTGGTCCTTCCATGAATTGATCAGGTCAGGCACTACCTCCCACGTGAAAAAATACTTCTGGAATGGCCCACACGACAACGATGGCTGTATCCTAGACACAATGAAAATGGGTCAGACAAATACCTTCTGAAAAGTGAAAATTTCCATTTTTCCTCAATAACTGGAGTTTCAAGCCAGGTGACTGGTTCAGCTAACATTTCTAGCTCTCATTAAAGTTCCTATCTGATTGTCTAGGTTGGATCAGCTGGGGGAAACCCAAAACGTGCAAAAAATCGTGTCCTTGAATCCCCTTATCCTCCTCGCTAAAGACAAGACAAGGCGCTTTAGCATAGCAGTCCCAAAAACACAACATGGCGCTTGAATGACATGCTTGTAACATGTTTAGACTATGCATACGGTAGCTAATAACAGGCTGCTTGGAGGACTATGAACACAGTCTCTACGTTCGTGACCTCAGTTATGGGACTGAAAGATAACCTCGGTAACGATGGAAAATGGCTAACGACAGCATCAGTGGTGTCTAGCTTCCCCCTAACCCTTCCCTTCCCCTCACTGCCACAAGAGAATGGAGGAACAGCTTTCTAAACTTAAAAGAAAAGAGAGAATTACAATATGCACTTACTCCACGAGAGCATAAGAGAATGGAATCACAGCAAGAAACAGAGCCAACAGCAGGACAATAACAAAAAATGTGTTGGATCGAGAAGCCCGGTACGGAGTCTGAGATGGTGCACTGTTGTTCATCAGCGTGAACTGAAAGAAAACACAAAAGGATTCTTGCAAACACACGGACACTCCCAGAAAATGAAGTTGCATGTGGTACTCCGTATCACAACTCTGCTCCATATCACAAAACTATAAAAGAATCATCACGGGAGTTTCACATTAACTTCACAAAGTGTTGCTTCCAGGCATGTCTTGAAGCAATATTGTTCATTTTCCTCAATTAAGGAAAATTCAACAAGGGATAAAAAACATGATCACGTCTCCCTGTTACACTTTGCCAGGGCTACGCATGCTTACAAGAAAAAAAGAAGGGTGTCGACACTGTACTATTTTATTGGGATTTTAAGTATTAAGTGGTACCTAAAGATAAGTGGTGTTCTTTCCCTACATAATTTATGAAGTTTTTAAACACATGGTAGAGATAAAATGAGGACCCTTCCACATCAGTACATCAAGCACCATATCTCAAATATGAATAGTTCATTTTACAATTTAGTGGGCCCAATTTGCGAGGCTTTACAGTGGCAATGGATAGTGCAGCATTTCAGGAAGAGAGTGATGTTGCGCGATAAAAACATTTTGGTTACCTTGTGTACCGCTTGCTATAGCATTCATCCCCACATTTCTTGCCCCTTTTAAGTATGCCAACCCAAACAAAAAAGTCGCAGTTTTGCCCGAAAGGCAAAGCATAAATTGCGTCAGCAAATTAGTAGACAACTATACGAAGTAAGTATAGTAGTTTTATCACCCGTATCAACTTGTAAACAATCATTTATTAACGAAATTAACAAGCACGGTGTTGCATATGCACAAGCAAACATTAACACATATCACTCGATGACTGCCCGCACTCGCTGCCAAAACCCTGGAGCGAGAAAACACAGCAGCAGCAGTGAGCAAATTGACCTTCAAGCTGCCTCTCGCTTCAATGCAAACTAAGCAGCGAGAACACAGCGCACACGAAGCTGTCCTATGCACTCTGTCCAATGCATTGCAGATTGCTTTGAAGATAGGGTGCGTGCGGCCACACCACAAGCAGCCGCCACCGGAGTAGAATTCCCCCCTCCCTCCCCTGCCCCCATCGGCTTGCGCGGGACAGAAGAAAGTGTGCTTCTACCCCGCTTCCCTCCCTTGAGCATGCGAGATTGCACTCTGTCTAATGCATCATAGATTCCTTTCAAGATAGGGTGCGCGCCCGCACCATGAACAGCTGCCGCCGGAGTAGAACGCCTCATGCACGACAGGATATGGCGCATTCTCCACACTTTCCACCCTTGCGCGCGCGATATCGCACTTTGTCCGATGCATCGGAGATTGCTTTCAAGGTAGGGCATGCGTGGCCGCGCCGTAAGCAGCCGCCGCCAAAGTAGAATTAACCCTCCTCCCTACCCTGCCCCCTTGCCTTGCACGCGATGGAAGACAGCGCACTTCCTCCCTGCTTTCCTAACTTGCACACGAGATCACACTCTGTCCCATGCATCGCAGGCCGCCAATGGAGTAGAATGCCCCCTCACTCTTCTCGGTGCCTTGCACGTGATGGAAGACAGCATGCTTCCTCCCTGCTTTCCTACCTTACGCACGCGAGATTGAGCCACCATCATCGGCGCATCCTCGCAAGCTTTCACTCGCACACATGGCATACAGCGTGCAGCCACGGTGTTGTCGCGCATAGACTTTATACGGAACACTACCACGACGGCAGAAATGAGCCTGGAGTGTCCATATTATTGTTGTCGCAATAAGACTGAATATTGCATTGTGTCACAACACTAGTGAAAGTCTTCCCGTTCCCCAGAGCCTGGCACATTGTGCCTTGGCACATGTGCCCAGCCAAGAGATACAAACAATAACATGGTCAAGCACAGAAATTTACTTTAAGATCATCACAGATGTGTTGCTAGATTTATGAAATCTTGCATCATGCTAATATCTTATAGAAATGAAATTAATGTGGAGAAATATTCTGCCCGGAAAAAATGTTTGTCATCACCTTACTACTCAGCATGCAACGAATGTGGAGCTACTACAAACCTTCTGCACATAAAAGATGATGAAGTACTTGATCAAGGTGATCGCAGGCAAGAGTGGGCAGTAGAAAGTCCCAAGCCTGACATAAAAACAAAAAAATTTCACCGTGTCAATCACAGGCTATATAATATGCATATACAGAGAAAGAAAATGAGGACAGCGTTTCAAATGAGGGATGCCCCAGTTTCCAGTGACTCTTTAATTTCTCTAACATAATTACTACAAGCAGAAGTTGTGAACCTCTGTCCACTCAATACATTTAGAGGCTCCCATGTGCCACCTGATGAAATCCTGGAAAGTTCTGGAGAATGTCAGCACTCCATGTAAAGAGCATTTTGCTTTGAGTAGCTTTGTATTCAAAGCACAGATGCACACAATGCAGACACTGCATTGCATTCATTAAAGGCAGATGACATTTGTGCGTGCTTCTAGAGCAGGTGCCAGTGTAGATGCCAGTTCGTGTTAAAAGTATATGTATAACCAATTTGCTTGCACAAAGCAGCCATGACAGAGTAGTTAGAATGCTCCACCTGAAGCTGCATGATCGTTGATTCAATTCCATGATTACCTGGTCAGATTAACACAGTTCATTCATACTCTAGCTCATGAATGCAGTTGGCAGTAAAATAGCAACAGGTGCCAATAATAGTGTTTTTCATATGAGAACAGAAAACACCATCAGAGTTGCTTTACATTTTGTGAATACAGATGGCTTCAGCTAATGCTGAAAACAGTGCTTAAGCGATGTTCACATTGATAGACAGACAAGAATTATGTACTAGCTTTCAACCGCGAGCCTTTGCACAGCTGAAAGTTGGCGTGCCATCCTTGTCTACCCACCTATGTCCGTGTAGCTTGAGTGCTATGGTCCCAGTATTAGTATCGGATCAATTAGCCCAAAAGAACGTACTCCAGGACTTCAACTGCACCAAGCAGATGTGGCTGTGCACTGGTCTGTGACGGAGACATATAATTTTTTTCTTCCACACAAAAGCTTCCCATAAGGTTGCTCCCCAAGAACTGTGATACAGAGCAGTCACAAGATCCACCTAACAAAGGCTGCTGCCACATGGCAAGCACTGCATAGCTGCGATCACAGAGCAGGCTTCTCCTAGAGATGCACACATGCCCCTTGCCACCCAAGTCTGTTACTACTTGACACAATTTAATCTTATTAACAAGGCTCATGAAATAAAGAATTCACCACTATAGCACAAAATAACAGAGAAACACCTGAGACCAGCAATCAGAGGTGTTGCAATTACCAACAAAGTGTCTGTGAGTAGACGAGATCCAGGACTCGGTTTGGAATGTTGAACTCCTGCTGGCCAATCACTTTGGCCAGTTTGCACTCACAACGAGTGACTATTAACCTGCACAAAAATAATAAACAGTACTAAAAAGCTGTGCCTAAAGAATAAACAATATAATTATGTCACCAGCAAACAAAATGCAATCAATAATGATTTCTTGTGATAACGACATAAAGGACTACAGGTTTTAACTGGGCAAGATGATTAATGTTGAACAAGCATTTTCCAGTTCCCTGAACTAAGCATCCTAGGCTATACCATATGGCACAAGTACAGCAATGCACAGCTTATGATCAGTGACAAGGTTAGATATTAGGACGATTCTATCTTCCTCAAGAGAGGGTTTTTTTTTTTTTTTTGCTTTACAATGCACCAGACGAAAAGCAGTATTGGTGTACAACACATGTGGAACACAAACAAGGAAAACCAGCAGACAGAGAGGTGTCGCTGCATATCTGCAGAGGGAGATATACCACATTTTCTGCTAGTTTGTCCAACACTAAAAAAAATAGTGAGAAAGTCTTAGTAAGAACTGAGGTGCACCCATGAGCAGCGCGAGTTATGTATCCGGGATGACAGTGGTATATTTAAAATTCTTTGAAGTCATGGCAAGAGAAACACAATAAGCGGCTTAGGCATATTAGGAGCTCACAAAAATATTGCGATGCTAGAACTGTCTGCAACTTTCACAACAAAAACATTATTCTCAATGTTATTTGTGTCATAAACTTAGCAACAGAAGGATATCAGCTACGCTGCTTGGCCTGAAGGCACCCCGACCACAGCCACGCCTACACAAACTAAAGCACAGAGCAGTTAGCAAACTCACTTTCGCGGGCACTCTACAACAAAGACTAGAGTCACTCCAACAATAAAGTCCAACATAGTGAGCTTGTAGATCTGCTGACCAACTGCTGTTTCCCAGCACTGCAGAAGAGAAGGAAAGAGAAAAAATACAGTGCATGTCAGGCACAGTATCTTTGAAAACTTGCCAATAACCACATTAAACACAGCATTCTACAAGTTCCAGCCTGTTGGTATATACCTCTTGGTACAAAAAGAAATGGATTTTTTACACTGTTCAAATAGCTGCTCTTGACACAGAGGCTGTCCATAGCAATTCACCCTTTCAGTCTCAGGTTTTTTTCAGAGGTTACATACGCCCAGTGTTGGGTCTCTTTCTCAGATATTAGGTATAAAACAACCACAATGGTTTATTTTTGGTTGTGCAGAAATGAAAAAAATGACACAGATAATGGCAAATACTCTCTTGGTATGGTCCTTGCATTACTATCTTACAAAAGGAATGTAAAAAAAAAAACGTGGTACGACAGAAACACAGAAAGCTGCTGGTACATCAGTGGCGCTGAAAGGGCTAGAAGTAAAAATGAAATTTTCAACACGTGGTTTCACTTCTTGCATTAAATTCTTAAAGCAACAGTAAAAAGAAACACTAAATCGGTTCATACTGGTAAGCCATATGTTCATGGATTTTGCAGAAATAGGTTGATTACCATATTAGAAAATGATGGTCGAAGTTGCATCATTTAAATGTTGTGCCGGAACCACAGCAATGGCACCTACGTGTGATGCCACAGGTGTCAATGCATTTTTATGTATCTGGGCTGTTGTGGCTCAGCGAAACTTCTTCAGACTAGCTAAGTGCAGTTTGGGGCTTTTTTAGAATACTACATTGTAGCCCATCCTTACCAATGAAGAATTAACTAGGTGCAAGCAGATGCCATCAAAATCCATGACGTCACAGTGAGCTAGTGTGCGAACTTAAGGTAGCATCACCACCCATCTTTAGCTCTTGCACCTTTTCTCACTTACCAAGCCTGTTATCATGTTGTGGAAGGGTTTCTTTACTAATACAGCTCAATTTTTTGCTTTTTTCATTAGTGTGCCTTCAAGGTTATATGTTGCAATTCCAAACACTTTCTTTTCTCGCTTTCACAAAAAATTGCTTTAGGGTCCTTTATACCATGTCTTAAACAATTAAGTTGCAGAGCATCCTAACCTCACAAGGACAGCAGTTATAGTCTTCACTCTTTCTCCCTGCTGTCATAGCAACTGACAAATTATCACTTTTCCACATTCAAACATAGAAACACACCGAAGAGCACTGTAATTTTGGCCTCAACTTTTATCTATTTATTTATTTATTTACTCATTTATTTATTTACAGAGTACCTACATCGCCATAAAGGCATTACGTAGGGGGGAACAAAATATAACCAGTGATACAGAAAAGCTTTTGGACAGATATACTGACAAACAGAAGCACTACAATAGCTGTTAGAGAAAGGCATACAAGCAACGTGAAACAAGCAGGTTCCAAGATATATAACACATACATTTGTTTTAGAAGAGCGCCGTCACAGCATTGAATAGAATAGTTCGTTATTTGACATATTTACTATATCATTTGATAAACTGTTCCATTGTCTAATTGATTTGGGGGAAAAAGAGCGGTAAAAAGTGTTTGTTCAGCAGTTATAGGCTGAGATCTTTTTGTTGTTATCACAGCGAGTCGATATATAATCTGGTTCCAGGAGATAATTATAGTGATTAATACCTGTCTGATTATTATATATTCGGTGCAATAGTTTAAGCCTTAACTTCTGCCTACGCATATGTAGTAGATCCCATCCTAAAGTGGCCTTCATTTCGGAAACGCTAGAGTACGGTCTGTAATTATTGCAAACAAACCTTACTGCTTGGTTCTGTAGTTTTTCCAGTCTATTAATGAGGTAATCTTGATAGGGATCCCATATTACACAAGCCTAATCAAGTATTGTTCTAACATAAAAGAAGTATAAAGTTTCTTTAACTTCGCGTGTTGTCTGTTTAAAATTTCTGCGAATAAAATGTAACATCCCACTAGCTTTTGCTATGACAGTGTCAATCTGTTTATGCCAAGTGAGTGGTTCGGTAAAATAGACTCCTAAATACTTATATTCCGACTGTATGTCGGTAAGTGTGCCATTGATGTTATATCGGTGCTGAAATTTGGATAATTTTCTGGAAAAACTTACGCTACTGCACTTTTCTATATTTAAATTCATGTTCCATTTTTTACACCAGATCGCTACCTTATCTAAATCTGTTTGCAATGTATCTATGTCATCTTCAGTGGTAATTTCTCTGTAAATCACACAGTCATCAGCAAATAGTTTTATAGGTGATGTAATTAGTTCGACAATGTCATTTATGTACATTAAAAATAACAAGGGGCCCAGTATGCTTCCCTGAGGAATGCCCGAAGAAACAGTTATTGGTGAAGATGCAGCGTTGTTTAGGACAACAGACTGGGTTCTTCCGTTTAGGTAGTTTCGTATCCAATTTTGAACGTTTTCGTTTATATTTAATGCAGCAAGCTTTACATCTAGGAGCTTATGGGACACAATATCGAAAGCTTTTTGAAAATAAATAAAAACCACGTCTACCTGGCTATTGTTATCAATGGTTTTAGATAAGAAGTGCTGGAATTCTATTAGTTGTGTGTTGCAGGAATAACCTTTTCAGAATCCGTGCTGGGAAGGTGTAAAAGAAGCGTTTGAGTCAAGGAATGCAGATATGTTACTATATAAAATGTGTTCGAATATTTTGCAACATATTGACGTTAGTGAAATCGGACTACAGTTTTCTCTGAGTTTTCAATCGCCCGATTTTCTATCACCCGATCTTGTACAAGCTCAAAGAAGCATACTAACATTACATAAGAGGCACAGCGTATTGATCCACAAACATTACAAAGATTGTAGTGTCCTCACACAGACATTATGATGAAACACTGTCACTGTTATGTTTTTGTTTTTATTTGTAGTGCCATCATTGTCATGCTGTCACAGTATCGACGGCGCATGCGCAGTCCACATGTTGTGGGTTAGAAGGCCTTCAGAGTTTTACAAGGTCTCAGAATAAATGTTCTGGGCAGCCCCATGAAAGAATGGTGACAGAGAAAAATTCCCCACCAGAGCACAAGAGGTGAGCCGCTCACCATTGGCTTCTTGCAATCCCCGTAACCTTCTAGGCAGTTGTTCTCCCTGACAGGAGCACAGTTGATCTGCTTGTACAGCGACAGCAGCAGCACAAAAATGGATGTGAAGCGCAGGAACACTGTCCTGGGAAATGAGAGGCAAGGACAAGCTTGAAGTTCCACTACAAATCATCACAGAATGTGACCATTATCATGATGAGCATGCCTACATGCTCATCTACTGTTTATTGTTCTCCTTACTGCTGTCGCTCCCTCAGTGCTGCCCGCTTACACGTGGCCCACTCAGACACGAAGTTAGTTTGACTTGTCTGCTTCCTAACTCGGCACTGTTTTCCATATTTGGAGTATGAACTAAGCCTTGTAACAAACAAGCACAGTTTCACATCAAGGAAAATTAGAACGACTTCTTCACTTTTATTTCTGGCCATGAAGAGTATGTTTGTAAAAAAGAAACAACACAATGTTATTTGAGATGCAATATAATTAGTACAATAACTAATTAGTAAATGGTTTACTGAACCGTCCAAACATGATAGCTCTCTCCTGCATATCTCTATATATAATATAGAGATATGATATGATATAATATATATATATGCTATCTCCTTATATTAATAAGCTTTTAAATAGGGATGTATGAATACCAAATACAGTTAGACCTCGATATAACAAAGCTGGTAAAATCAACAATTTGCTTCATTATATTGAAATATTGTTCTATTGAAATTCAATCTTTTAAGCAAGTAAATACAGTGGCTTATGGCTTTTTCTTACTTGGAAGGCACCACAAAATCTTCAGAATAATCAGGCAGTTGGAAAAGCAAATCTGAATGAGGAAAAAATCATTTTGCTGAATTTTAATGTCACGGATCAAAGATACAGTTTCATGCCAGGTAAACAGTATCTTCACATTGGCAATACGAAGCAAAGCCAGCCAAGCTTTGGCATCCACTCCACCCCTGTAGCTGTTAGTGCCACCCGCAGTGGTACAAAGCTATTGTGAAAAGCGCCAGCAGAAGGGCGCAAATGCTTCGTCTGCCTCTCTGAAAGTCAATATTAAGCAACCTCCAGCACTAAAAACGATGGAGGACAGCCCACGATGCCATGCCATCTCAGCTCTCCCAGTCGTTGCACACGTGGCAGATTATCTCTAAAACAGGGCGCATGGGCTGTGCATGTGCTAAGCCATGCTGACAGCCATGCACAGCCATGGCCCCCCTAGAAAAGGAGACACACGCCAACCTGCTTCCGTGCATTTGATCATGTTACTGCGAGCTCACTCCCCTCCCCTCTTTCCCAATGCTCACACAGAAACGTGCTCGTCAAGCAACCATCCTTCTCGGCTCACCACCGCACACTTTCACTCGCACTTGAGGCATACAGTATGTGGGGCACCACAGGATCTTATTGTATTGGACTTTATACGAAACAAAACGCTGCTCCGGCAAGCACTCCCAGTCGTGCACAGCGCAATTTGAGTTGAGATACATTTGCAAGCAGTTGCATGTCATTCAACTATTTGACCATTTGTATCCATGGAAATTTTTATTTTATTGTCTCTGTATTCCTTTGCAGCAACAGCGAAATTTTGTTATATTGAAATCGTGTGTAAACACACTTTGTTATACTGAGGTTCAATATACATGATGTTCTATGAACAAGAAGTTATAAAAGTTAAATACTTTGTTATATAGAGAATTGCATTATATTTAAGTTCTTTATATCTAGGTTTAACCGTATCCAGATCAAGGGTTTGTGCCAAGATGGAAGAGGTGAACACACGGAACTCCTTCGCCAGTCCTGAGTTTTTTGCAGGAAGTCACTTCGTGCAACAATACCAATTCACCAAACTTTCAATTCTGGTTCATAACAACAGATATTGGGCAGGCTTATCCAGCCTACTCCAGTTCAAGCGTTACTGACATGCATTTGAGTGTCATGTCGGCTACCTGAGCAAGGTGAGCTTGACTTGAAATGCGACCGAGTAGTTCTCAAGCCGGATGAGCTTGGAGAAGAGCGCAGGCACTATAAGGTTGAGGCCCGTGATTACCAACGAGGGCACGAATTGAATCACCAATGCAAGGGTCTTATGAGTAGTCTGCGCCTGAGATTGCCTCTGGAAAAGCAGAAAAAACACATCAGCTGAGTTACAGCAACAAAATTAAATAATAACACTGATACAGGGTTGCACAAGTTAAAGCAAAAGCCATAGTGAGCAAGGCACATTTTTATTTAATTACAGCTGGGACATCTCAAATGATGCATACCTCAACAGTTAAATAATGCTGGCACAACGTCTTAAATTTTGTGTCTTCAGAGTTCTAGTGTAGTCAATTAGAATAATTCTCCATCTCCTATGCAGCTCTAATTTTTAAGTAAAACAGAACTAGGCACAATGGCACAATAAAAATTACAATGTAAACACACTTCCCGCCGATTTCTCACGCTCCCAAACATTAGAAATTGGTTTCTCCTTGAAGCATTGCACATGTGTCACCCAACCTCTCTGAGCTGATTACCAAATCATTACCATATACAGTCGCCGACAGATTTTTCGGACTCCAAAACTTCGGACATGCTCGATTATTCGGTCTGCTTCGTGGCACCGCCATTCTCCCCATAGACCATAATGTATAACTGCCGAAAATTCGGACACCTTGCAACCTCTCGTCTGATTTTTCGGACACTCTTGGAGCCAACTTGATCAAGAGCACCATGCACCGACTCTGACCGGTGCATGGTTCGACTTGCTGAACGCCATTTTTGTTTTGAACAGAGCCGCCTTGCTGCACCACGAAGTGGCGCTATTGCAAATCCCCGCTCATCATCATCGTTTCTGCCTGGTTCGATAGAGTGGCTCTACAGCAGTTCTTGTCTCAGCTTAGTAAGCCATTCCCCCACCCAGCAGAACTTTTTGTTGGGCTAGTTGGTGCATGTTACTGAAGTACTAAAGCGCCAAACAGACGACACAACAAAAGACACGAACGAGCGCTTACTAACAACAGTTGTTAATAAGTGCTCATCCGTGTCTCTTCTTGTGTCATTTTTATTAAAACTTCTTTCTGGGCGAGTTGGTGCATACTTGACATGAAAACTGTTTACAGCGCAAACACATGCAACCACAAAGCATGTGTCCTGTCCCTTATGCTTTGTGGTTGCATGTGTTTGCGCTGTAAACAGTTTTCATGTTTTGTGTCATCTGTTTGGCACTTTAGCACTTCAGTTAGTAAGCCATGTCAAGACAATCCAGCAGCTGATTTGTTTCATCGCGCACGACGCTGCGAGTAGGCCACATTTTTCGTTTGTGCAACTGGTGATGGTAGTGTTTGCTTTGTGTGCCGACAGTGCCCGCGCAGACTGCGCTGGGGACCAATGCTGGCAAGCGGGTGCCGGGAGGCCTAGGATTTGTCGCCTTCCGATGTGCTCCCTACTGACGTGGAAAATGTTCTGCCGAGACCTGCGCAGTGGTTGCATTGCAATTCCGGACACCGTCTCATTTGACAGTTTCACAGGTGCTGACACTACTGTACGGACATGTGCAGAACTTGACGGCAGCGGGATAGTTCATCAGGTTTCTGTGGCACCGCCAGACAATGACTCCGAGTCGGAAGATGACGCACCATGTGCTACGTTACCGTCGCATGCGGAGCGTATACAAGCAGTGCCTGTGCTTTCAGCCACCTATAGTGACCGTACAACCGTCTCCGAGATTCAGGCTTATCTGATTGTGCATAAACGGAAGAGTGTGCAACGGTGCATTCACAATTTCTTCAAGCCTACTGCCAAGCTTGAATAAGTGTGCGGAAATAAAGGATTTCGTTTTTTTTTTCTTAATCTGCTTTTTCGAACACCTGTTTATTCGGACATTTCCGCAGTCCCCGTGAGGTCCGAATAAACGGTCGGCAACTATAGAAGTTGACACTACAAAGTGTCTAAGAACTTATAGGAGTCCTTGCTTAAACTAGGCTCTCTCGTGCCTTTTCAGCCCAGCGCAGATGGTCATGTTACTATAGACCATGCCTGGACGTAGCTTGTCGAGGAGATAACATACTCCACTAGGCAAGGTTCACTACCCACTATTCAAACTACTAAACAAGACTAAAGTAGCTATAGCAACTGGAAAATTTCCTAAGACAACAATGGTTGGCAACTGGAAAATTTTCTAAGACAACAACAATGGTTGGCATTCAGTACAGAACCAAATAAGGCAACCAACTCACCTGAAATGAAAAGCTAGTTGCATTGTAGACAGCAAAAAGAGAGCCTACAATGACAGCAACCACGAAGAGGTTGACCAAAAGTCGCACAACAAACAAGCCAACTTTCTTGCGGCGAGACCAGCTGGCAATCTCTGCCCTGCGCCGCTCTTCTGCCAGGTCACTCTGTTAGGAGAATAATTCCGTCAGTTATTGTTCTATTTTATTTATTTCTCTGCTCATACACTCAATTATTTAATTATTGGTGCTAGTGACTACTGACTGATTCATGCCATTAGCACCGTACTGTAAAGCACTCAAAGACAGGAAATGTAGAGAATGAGACATCTTAAGTACACAGCAATTAAAATAAAAAGAATAATAAAGAACACAAAAACACAGATAAAAATGCCAGTATATGTACTACTGTCAACTTGCCTTAACCCTTTGGTGGCTACTGCTGAGTATATACAGAAAAAAAAGCCATCCCAAGTTGTCACTGTCATACATGTACGGTTTTCATTGCCCAACTTTATTACCTTCAACACCATGTTAAAAATTATTAATTACATAAATGGCAGTTAGGATATACTTAATGTTTCAGCAACCATCTTTGATTATTAAGAATGCAGGACCTGACACAAAATCATTATTATTACCGACCATGTTCTATAGCAAAGGAGGAGATTAGAATTTGTGCAATGATTGTCAAATGTAATCACAATTAACATGCTTCTATAGCTAACTTTTTAAATAATGACTTTAGGGTCCATGTTGCACTAAGCAAAGCATAACCATTTGCTAGAAACTTTGTCAGGCAATGCAGGCTCAAACAATGCAGGCTCAAAATGTGCCATGCATTGCACTGCTGCTCCAGTTAATATTTTTCTGTGCTGTAATTTTCCATAAAGCAAAAAAGCACATCTACAATGCAAGCACTGAAATGTTGAACTGCAGGGGAATATTCATTGTCTGTTCTCCAAAGAAAATGAATGATTGTTTGCTAGAGACCCTAATTGAAATTTTTATTTAAGAGAGCAAAAATATGTCATTTGTTCACTCATCTAGCATACATTATTTCACCATCGTACGCACTTGTACAGGTGCAGCCACTGCTAACGGGAACACGGAAACCTGTGGCATTGCTCTGCAAAGTGCTTTTCTACCGGCCCCTCGTGAAGCCTTGAGGCACAGGCACAATCAAAGCGATTGGTGAAAAGCCCAGCGAGTCATCTGCTATGGCTAATCATCTGCCAAGACTTCACGAGGCACGAAGGCCAGCGCTCTGTAGAGGGTTGCCACAAGCTCCCATTCTCCCGCTAGCAGTGACTGCGCTTGTACATCCATGCGCTATGCTTATGGCAATTGTGACACGAAGTGTAAGCACAATTATAGTTACAGTCAAATCTTGATAATTCGAACTCGGAGGGGCTTGAAAATTTGCTCGGACTACATGGAGTTCGAATTAAAGGAAGTTCATTGAATGGATAACTTACGTGCAGCACTGTGCTAGGCAGCGCATTGTGCGCTAAACTAATACGAGTGACGAGTTTCCAAAGTATGGCTTCACGGCAGTGTTGCGGGTGCCGCCGTGAAGCCACACTTTTAGGCGAAATTTTCACTGCTGTGAAGCCGCACCTCAAGGCAAAAATTCGCATGTAACCTGTATTCCGACTTGTATATAAAACATCTTCCGTGAGGCTTATACACAGCAAAGTACAGTAGTTGCAACGGGAGATGGAAGCAGCAGCTGGCGCGCAGCCGCAATGCTTGGTTGGAAGCACTGCCACATAAGATGGTGTGCTGCTGACAGCACAGCCGGCGGCACAATTTGTTCGAATTAACCGTTGCAGACACTTAGGCATTCGAATTACCGAGTGTTCTTACAAATTGAAATACACATAATTTATAGAGGACAACAGGGTCAGTTCGAATAAACCAGAAGTTATAATTAAGTAGTTTCGAACTAACAAGATTCCACTGTAAAATTATTCTAGAATTCTGATAAGCTACTAGCATAACTGCTTTCTGATAAGATTCACTCACGAAAAAGACAAAACTGAAATCTTCACCTTCAGCTCCTGAACAATGCTGACATGCTTCAGTCGTGCAGTCCGCTCATCAGTGATACAGAAGTCCCAGGAGGCAAATACCATGTTGCAGTATCGATGCAGCTTCCCTTCTGACACTAGCAGTGCCTCCCGAACTCCAGCTGTTGTGCTGCACACAATGACAACATGTCAGCATTTGTGTTGCAAGGCTTTGAGCCAAATAAGCGAAGTGGAACTCACTATCGGACCATAAGTAGCAAGCAGAGCACAAAGCAGGCAACATTCGTCAGCACATAGGCCAGGGGGAAGTTGTAGCGAAGCTTGGTGCCCGCTATGTGGTCAACCGAGTTGATGTAACGGCCGGCAAACAATGCTGTCAGCTCCATCCAGCCCTGTAACCCAAGGAAGTGCACAAGTTCAAGAGTCAAGTCAACCTAGCTTTTGACATAAGTAGCAGCAAGTTTCGCTTCCATGATCAATGCTAAACTAGGTGGTGGCAACTAGAATGTGACATCACCCAATTTCATGTGGCATTATGTAAGGCAAACAATGCACTCACGGCAGGAAAAGCAACAGTAGCTTTGCCACCTGCCAGTCAGGCTCTGTGATAACTTATCTCTCATGCTTCTCAATCACGGAGCAAGAAACATTTAGGAGTGGAAACTCCACTGTTTGCGGCGACCAGAAAAAGTCACAAGCCCGCGGAGCAGTTATCGTGCTGGCGGCGCCTGGCGGCCTGGAAAGAAATTACCGCCGTTGAGAGCGCGCCGGAGCGGCCTGCCCGGGCGCTGCATTTTTTTTTTTCGCTGCGGCTTCTCCGACGCGCTGCATGGCGCCGCCACTGTATATGGCCCCGTCGGCGCATACAACAATTGTGACCTTATCTGGTCGCCCGCGCTCGCTCGCGCTGGCGGGAGTTTCCCCTCCTAAATGTCTTACTCCGTGTTCTCAATGCAGATGAGACAAAACAATAAAGTAGTTTTTTTCAACCTGCATTGCTAAACTGCAGATGTCAGCTTTTCCTAGGAAAAGCTGTGATAATGGGAAAACTGTTAATCCACTATCATTTAAGCAGGGAAGACAGCCAGACTGCATCATCACGTCTGCATATCTAAAGATTCAATTTTAGACAAAAAGCACTCGTTTTGAGAAACATGCATTCAAATGCATTTGAAAATGCACTGCTGTACAAGTTCAAGTTTTTTCATGCTACAAAAAGTTGTACAGCAGAAAATTTCAAGTGAAACAGCAGCAAATTTCATTGCACATTGTGATTGCAATTTTTGAGAATCACTTACTGTATAGATTCTGATGCTTGCCACTATGAAGATGTGCTCACAAAAAAATTGCCATCTCCTATCAAACATCTGCTCTGCTGCATTTAATACTTACTTCCAAGTCTTCCGTGAAACATCCAGTATTCAAAAAGAATACAGCAATGAATTTCCCAAACAGCTAATTTCCTGAATTTCCTCGTGGAAAGTCCAACACAAATGCAGAAAATCACACTGCCATTTCATGTCATTTTATCATGCATAAACAATGCAACAGCAAAGTTTTGTTTCTGTTCTGCTTGCCTAGTATATCTTGCCTTGCAATAGTTGATCACATACTTTGTATTGTGATTCTCAAGTGCTGACCAATGCCATCCACCACCAAGCATTTCACAGCACCCAAGGCATAGTGCAATGTCTCTGGCCACTGGGAACAGTTGTAGATGGCTAGGCATGCTCAGTGATGCCACTCTGGTTTTATCCCGATGTAAATTTTGTCCCCAAGTAGGCCTGTTCTGGCAGTGTACCCAAAATTTCATTGTAAATGCATCCATTTACTATGCTAGGTGCCACGAAAGACCAGAACTCCTACTCAGCCTTCTGCAACCCCAGATATCTGCTTATAAGCATTTGTGATATTGCTGAATTTTGTACTCTGTTTAATATGTACAGAAAATGGCACAATATCTTGAGGCTTCTTTCAAACCTGACATACTACATCCTCAACAAATGTTATTTTGGCATGCCCTATACCAAGACAAACTTATTTCTTCAAAGCAAAGTGTGTTTTAAGACAGTCGCTCTATATACTGAGTTGCATGGTTCTCTTCTGACCTCAACTGGGGCTAAAAAAGCGTCATACGCAAAACCATCCAGTTGGCACATCGTCCACCACGATACAGCACTAAGCAGCACCTGGAGTCCTCAGTGGTCCCTAACTCGGAAGTTGTTCACCTAACCACACCATTTCACTCGTGAGCAAGCAGGTTTCTCACACCATTTGGAGGACAAGAAAGCATTCAACAATCGCTCCTCTCACCGTTCCCTGAAGGAAATCCTGGAGCTGTGATATGCCTCCCTTGGTCTGGCGAGCCACTCGTGTGTGGTACTTATCGTAGCACTCCTGCATCTTCGGCAAGGTGCGGTTGCCAGCTGCCCAGACGTCGTCCATCTCTGCTGCCTAAGTACACGAATAACCTGTGGTTAAAGGGGCACTGAAGAGGAACACTAAATCGGCTCAGACTGGCAAAGTGTTTTTTTTTTCAGGACTATTTCTATAAATTTCACAGTATTGTCGTGCGCACATAGAAATACGATGAACACGAATATAGTTTGATCCTTGTACATTGAAGTCGCTGAGAAAAATATAATTTGAATATAGGTTAACCTATATCTTTTTAAGAAAATGAAGAACTTTGAACATGTTACACCTTTAATTACCATAATCTTGGCTACTAAATCTCGTTAATTGATGCCACAAATTGCATCCTCGTCAGAACTGCCAGAGAAGTCATCCTCGTAGAATGCTTCACAGGCATCCTCAGCACCCCAAATGATGTCGTCCTCGGTGCTGTCAAGTTTGTTGAATATGCAGCATTTCTCAAAGCCGGTCGGGATAAACTCGAGGTGGCATTAAGGCGGGTGTGACAGAGGAACTCCATTAGCTCGGTACCTTCAGTTAGCTTTGTTCAAGAATATAGGTCGAGATTACTTGGTCACGAATATAGGGCAATAGATCCTTTGGGGTAACACTTTATAGATAAAAAGGTCAACCTATATTCGAATAAATATGGTAGTTTGATTTCTAGAAGAGAAAATTAATGTCAAAGTACCACTTATTGAATTTTGTGCAAGATCCCCTGCACTGGCAATTCTTGAAACTTGCTAAGCTCAGCCTTTGGCACATTTGAAGTATACATACAATGTAGCCTACTGATGAAAAAAAAAACAAGTACAAGCAGATAGCGCCAAAATCCACGTCACAGCAAGCTGGCGCTGCAACTTCTCAAGACAGTGTGCCTACCCGCCTTTCATTTTTGCATCTTTTCTGGCAAACCAACTTCCTCTAACAACAAGAGTAGCGTTTTTGGTATTTTAGATGAGCAATTTACTAATACAGCTCAGCTTATTTGCTCTTTGGTGTCCCTCCAGGGGGTTATACCTTGTTCACACTTTACACGAGCTCATCAGCATAAAATCTCATCATAAAAAGAACTCATCAACTAGAATAGTGCTTCATATTGAATGCCATATCGGCAGGCATGAGTGCAGGTCTAGCCAGGGCAACAGGCATCATTACTATTCATTTGAGGTAAAAGACGGCTTTTTGGGCTGAGAATCTGCTACATGCACAAAATATATGTGCGATGCATCCTTATACAAGTGGTGCATGCATGCAATCGGTATGCTGACCAAATTTTCTTATATGTGGAAACTTGGGGGAGTGAAGTTGCCTGTTCATTCATTCATTCATTCATTCATTCATTCATTCATTCATTCATTCATTCATTCATTCATATACAGTAAAACCCTGTTAACTCGAAGCTGTAAAAACCAATAAAATTTTTTGTTAAGCAAAGTTTCAAGGTAAGCAAATTCACGAAAATATGAACCCTTGGCCGCGCATAGACCACAACAGCCTTTCAAAAGAGGCACCAGTAGCCACTAAATTTCTCCTAAAAGCTCAGCATACAAGGAGTGATATAATCTGTAGATGACGTTTGCGAGATATTGTGTATCGATATCGGCATACGGCAAGTTGGGCGTCTATGGGCAACAATGATTCTCATACAGAGCCAAGCAAATGCTGTTGCACGTAGGCACCAATGTGCTCAAAGCCTAGTCTTGTAAAATATCGTTATGCAAAGGCAAGTAAACAAACTGACGAATCTCCACACACATGTAAGCATGCATGTTGCAGAAATCACATTTACTTTCCTTTTAGCAACAGCTGCTAAGGGCGCTGATTGTTCTCTCATGCATAACCTTGGCCGGCATCCTGATGCTATTTCTTTCCGTGCTTACCGCACTTTGGCAGGGCTCAGAGCAATGCTCCGGCCACATTAGAGTGTTTTAGTTGAGCACTTACGGTCCACTTTACTCAGACCAGCACATACTAGCAATTTCAACACAACTGCTTAGTGGCAATGCTAGTGCGCTAACGCACAATGCTCATGCCAGCAGCTGAATGAAGATTGCTTCCCTCATTTCACTTACAAAGCTGAATGAATGGACTGCGGAAGCGCATCTATTTGGCTTCTCAGTCGTTTTGCAGCCGAGCTGATAGCGGGTCAATCGCATCTCGGAAAGATGCGCTTATCAAATGTAAAATTTACGCATTTCCCTGCAGTGTCTCAGTGCGTGAAACCTGAGAGGAACAAAACGCACGCAGCACTAAACTAAAACCATCTATTTTCAATGAGATTACAGACGGCCGTGAACGATGGATGATAAGAGTGGCATGGAATCCAGCCGTATTCACAACAAATTTGCGATGCTGTCCAATTTTTATTTTACTCTATTTTATTTTATTCATACTTCGGACCTCATAGGTCCATGCAGGAGGGAACGCACAAAACACAGGCTTCTTAGCAAATAATAATAATGTGTGGTGGCATACACATGAGCTACCCAAAAGAAAAAAAATGACAATATTGCAGTGGCACACTTTACTTCACTTCACTTTATTACCTTAAAGGCCCCCGGGGTTGGGGGTGTTACATAAGGGGTGGGTTACATGTATAAATCATAATAAACAAAGAAAACACGTAATGAACATAAATTATTCGCTGTTAAATACAGTAGTTATACAATTCAGAAATTTGGATGTACAGATGATATATGTACACAAGGTAAGGAAACTTTCAGGTAGCAACTTTTTATAGACACTTTCGCAGTCGAGATTTCAAGACATCTGGAGCATGGTGCAAAAGCACTTGAAGATAAGAGATGAAAAATATGTGGCATTGATACCAAGCCAGGAAAAAATTTCAACTTAAGCGATATTTCAAGATATCAGACTTCCAGTTAACAAGGGCTTGCTGTAACATTACGAAACATTACCAGTAGCAAGCTTCTTCTCTCTCTCTTCTTTATGTATGAGAGCATTAGGGGAGCCATTTAAAATTTTTGCTCGGGTAATGAGGTCACAATGTTTAATTCACTGAATTAATCCTCAGACATTGCTTCAATGGCTATGCGACTGAACAAGTACACATCCCAATTTTCACACCATTATATCTGCATCTTTGGGGCGAGCATTTGCTTGATATATTACAGAATATTATAAAGGAAATATTGCTGAGCTAAGATGCATGTATGTGTAGGGCTGTACATGGCTTGTAATGTGTCACTATTTTCAACAAGGTGTTGCAGAATCGTATAAGAAAGCTGCTCCTGTTCTGAAACCTCTTCACAGACAGATGGAAACAGGCCAGGAAGAAATATCATGAGAGAGATAAAAGCCCTATCTGCTTGGCTACACTAGAACTACCTATTTGTTCTACTGGCTACCATTCCCTATTCTTAAAAAAAAATTTACTGCTCAAATGTTTAATACACACAAAGTTTCATTCCCTCAGTTTCCTCTTCACCATTTAAATTTGTTCAATATCTTTCAGATGTGTATAGTTAAAAAAAAAGTACAGTAGGCTTCCATCATTTGGGCACTGGTTAATTTGATTTTCATTTAGTACGGTCCTGACTGAAGGTCCCGGCTGGCATCCATGCCATGGGCCCAAACATTCATTATTTCGTTTCTAAAATTGGCATTCGCCGGATAATTCGAACTTGACTAGTCAGCACACATGCATCTGACCCCTATGGTGACCTCCAGTACCAACCCCTTTAGTTACAGCGCCTGCCTCCGTGGAGCTTAAGGAACAATGAATGTGCTGAACCCAAATAATTTCCAATCAAAAACACCTATTTTCAGCTTACCCTAGGAATATTTCAAAGCAATAACAGTAGCTCACAAGCTCTGATTACGAATATTTACCTGGTTCTAATGAGCGCCTTTTGTTTTCCAAAGAAGTTGAGTCGAAAATTGTCTGCACGGTGCAATCGGATATGAAACCAAAACCGCCTTCGCGGCGTTCGTATGCTTTACCGCACAGCACAAGTGTATCGCGACGAGGTTAATTTCAAAAACTGTGCGGCGAAGCTGGCTTTAGGACACCGGCCGCCATTCTAAGAAATTGGGTGTGCATTAAATTTATACTTTGTTTAGGAGCTTTAATGTAATTTCTACGTTAGTTTTTCTGCTTTAGACATATAGAAAGTGGCCGCGTGTTCGACTTGGGGGCGTGTTAGATTCAGGCAAATGCTGTCGAATAAATCAGTGGTGATTTGGCATATTGTCTTCATCTTGTTTAATTCAGCCCACCAGATAACCAATTTCGTCAGCCTTATCGGGGCCGAATTAACGGAAATCGACTGTACAAGGAATAAAAAATTACAATGAGAAATTTCTCACTCACAGACAGGAGGTTTGGCGCAGACAGCCGCACTGACGACAATTCCATCACTCGCAGATCAGTCAGGATGCTGAGAGTACAGTAATGCAATTGTTACGAGAACGCAGCAAAAACTTCCCTGGTTACTTCTACTACTAGTGACATCAGCCGGAACAAAACTAAGAAAGCACATATAAGCACCAGAAGTGAAATGCCTCTCTTTCTCTTTACCCTGCTGCTACAATATGAAGCTGATTTATGATATACAATTGGCTGTTTTCATGAAGTGAAAAAAATGCTCTTAGTTAATAGCCTAATTGCACAGTACATATTCTGCATAGCCATTAACATCTTAGTTTTCAGCACCAACAAAGACAAAACAGATATACAGCTTTCCTGGTGAAATTTGCAGAGTACACAATAGACAAGGACGCAGAGAAGGTGGACACACAAGCACCGTGTGTCCACCTTCTCTGCATCCTTGTCTATTTTGCGCAATACAAACTTCACCATGAATACTTACCAACTAGCCCAACTATCAGTTCTGCTGCTGACATAGACAGCTACAACACAATGCATTTGTAAGTTGTAACAGTTGAACAGGTTGATGGCCCAGCAGCCCAGTAACCTTTCAGATGCTATGCACACAATTGTGTACGCCACGATAATGCAACAAAAGCACTGATAAAAATAACAATATGTAAAAGTGTTGCATACATTTCAAAACACTTCTGATTAGACCTATGCTCTCATAATATGTGTAATGTGTCTTAGCAAAATGAATTGAAAGGTAGACAGCTGGGTATTCGCTCTCATGTCAGTATGTTGTCGACTAGTAGGTTCACTTTTTTCATTGTTCTTGAAAAATTTCTTACATCAGGCATATTTTCAAGTGACTGGTTAGGTGGCTTCTGAGTATGCTAGACACGAAATACTAGTTAATGTTCTCATACCAGCTGTTGCTGCAGAGTGTTCTCGCATGGAGTCAACATTATGTAAACTTAAAAAAAAACTCACTGAATTATTGAAAATTCTTCACCCATTTTGCAACTGTGTGCTTTTTATTATTCTGAAGATGCAAAAAAAATTGCAAGAACAAACACACCTCTATATTGGCATAAATAAGCATTTTAAAGTGAATAGCTCTTTTTGGCTCTTTCGACCATTTTCGTGGTATGTACGACAATGTTCGGTGGATGGCAGTTGGAGTTGGGCAAGAGAAAGGAAGAAAATGTGCCAAAGCAAAGGGCACATGCTCTCTCGTAACCGAGTACTGAGAAGGGGCAGAAAAGAGGGGGGAGAGGGAGCACTGTCACTTCTTAACTTGCTCACTCATTCATCGCGGTGGTCATGGGAATGCAAAGGAAAGGGTGCGTGCTCTTGGGCAAGTGAGTTGCCAGAAGGGGCAGGAGGGAAGATGAAGAAAGGCTCCGCTCACTCATTCGTTCGTTCACTCACTCGCTGGTTGCAGGAAGGTGCCGAAGGAAAGGGTGCACACTCTCCAGCAACTGAATTGCATAGAGGGACCAGCCGGAGGAGGAGGAGACTGTCCCTCCCTCGCTCACTATTCCATTCACCAGAGCTACCGTATTTACAGGATTTTAAGATGCATTCAATTTTCCCGAATTGAAAGTAAGAAATTAAAAGCACACATGAATGTAACACCTCCCATTTATAAAATAATAATATTGCATGCCAGCCAGTCTTTACAATCAGAAAAACTGAGGCATGCAGAATTTACCTTCACAAAAGGGAAGTTTTTTTTTTAATGAGTTTTTACTATGGAAGCAGTACGTCGCCATTGGCTTATGCCCCACAGATACTAAGCACACAGGAGTGATATTCTCGAACAATTGTTTATATCACTATCACTTTTTCAAGGTTTCATGCAACTCTGCAACAGACTTGTTGAAGTGTGTGGCCAACCTGGCACTGTGCACAAATCACGAGCTTGACACAGCAACAGAAACTCTGGCATCCATATTCACATACATATTCAGTGCCAAATCACATGAAATCTTACGAAAGTGAAAGTATCTCCAAAAGTGATTGATCAAGAACACTGCTCCAGATTGTATGTATTCAAGCACAAAATGACCCCACAGCAACCTTCACGAAAATGGCTCTGTTGCCATCTTGTGATGGCGATGATGGTGCATCTGATGGCTATGATGGCAGACTCTTGTTAACGCCGTGAACACATTTTAGTTTTATATTTGATTGTAACAGGCACTAAATGTTCAGATTAAATTTTTTGGAAAGAAATGTGCACATTAAATTTGATTAAATATGGTATTGCTTACAACAACAATCATTGCCGATGGTTTATGCATAATTTTGCATAATGAGTTCTGCATAATTCTGCAGAAGTCTCACACAAGCAACAGCTAACTCAAACAGCAAAGATTGACAAACAACACAATGTTTTAAGATCACAGTGACTTCTTCAGTGACTTTGCTGTTGCCAATATTGCCTGCTTTAGGAACTTGTCTGAATAAAATTGCTCAAAGCGGGTACCCCCCTCCCCCCATTCCCTATGCCCCTCTGTTCTTTTTTGAGACTTTATTTTTTTGTGAAGCTTGATAAAATGGTCATAAAAATGCAGAATAACCTTAAATTTATAAACTTACAAAAAATTGGAGAAAGTTGGCAAGCATTCCAAAAGGTTAAGACCACAAAAAATGTCAGATAGCGACATTCCTCTGCACCCACATCCATATTTTGGCGTGCTTTTCATGATTACGTCCATAGATTTTTTACAATTACAGCCACTTTCCCTTATTTCCAATTCTTTGAATGAAATGAAACCTAGAATTATCCAACTTAGTTGTTCTCACGTGGTAACTGCAGTGTAGGCCGTTTCATTTGGCTCAAACACGGTGGGCAGGATCCAGTGTGGGGTGATGATGAACAGAGCTGGCAGCAGGAACATGAGAAGATTGAGCAGCAACAGCCAGCGCAGGAACAAGAAGTACGACACCACCCCAGTGCCAAAGTGACCTGTGTTAAATGCTCTCTTAAAGCCGCGGCACACTCACAAGGATAAAAACATTGAAAAGTTCTTTAAGCCTCCAGGTGCCAGCCGTTTCGGGCATTTTCCACTTACTGTATGCTGGAGGTTTTTTCAAACTGACACAAGTTTGTCTGAGTAGCAAATATGCAGGCTTTAAATTCGAATGCTGTTTATTGGCAATATGTTGTGGGACATGTTACAATATTTTTATTCTGAAAATTCAAACAAAAATCAAGACATGTTAATTAGCACCTTACAAAGAAAAAAATATGTGAATCTTGATTATTTTACGAGGACACCTCATAATCAATATCACAGTCCCCTGAATCACAGTTCACAAGAAATTCTTAGATTTCTGCATTGCTCAAGAAATGCATGGGCCTTTTGCACTGGTCTGCCATGTTGTGAACACAACAGATGCGAGCAGCACCAACAGACAAGCTTTTTCATGCCATCTGTTGCATAAAACCAGGGTGTCAAATTGAATCCAAACCAAAAACCATACCCGAACTGGAATTTTAGCCAGAACTGAACCCGAACCGATATTCTTAGAACGGGTGTGAACCCAAACTGCGCCTGAACCAAAATAATAGTAATGCTTATTGGTGCGGCATGAAACGGTCTTTGTACTCATAGTGACGTTGCGCCGTCGGTGAGTAGAACGGCGTCCGCAGACGGCACTACGGCTTTTCTGCACAAAACGCAAACACGCGGCCAGAAACAGAGCCAAGACAGAGCCGACAGCAGCGCTCTGTCACTGTCACTGCTCTGTCATACAAGTCACTCGTACGCTCTAAGCTGGAATATGCCTCTGCCATCTGGAGCCCTAACCAAAAATATCTAACAAACTGTCTAGAATCAGTACAGAATCGTGCCACAAGATTCATCCATTCATGCTATTCATATGATGTCAGTATATCATCGTTAAAAGCAGAATCCGGCTTAACAACCCTGACTTGTCGGCGTCGTATCGCTACTATGTACTTATTTCATAAGTTTTTTTACAGCTCACTACATCATCCACCCTACATCAGTCCTCCTGCACGCATTTCACTCCGCATTGGTCATCCCTTTCAAGTCGCCCGTCCACGTGCGCACACTACCACTTTCGCTACATCATTCTTCTTACGTTCAGCCTCGGACTGGAACGGCCTTCCACACGACATCGCCACAATCACCTGCCCATCCACGTTTTTGAACTGCATAATTAACATATTTACCAGCGAGCAAACTTGTACCTAAACATCTTTCCCTTGTGTATATAATTTATTTTATTAGCTACCCACCCCTTATGTAATACCCAAAATCCTGGGGGCCTTTAAGGTAATAAAGTGAAGTGAAGTGAAGTGAAGAAAGCGGAACTATGGTGGCTAGCGGAAGGGAAAACGCACAATGATAAGCTGGTTCTGTATTTTATGACGCCAACTTCGACGCTCGTTGCAATGGATGACCCTGACAACGACACATTAGCTCGCGATGCTGGGATCGAGTTCAGCAATTGAAGCACTGATGAACGTGACCTGCTGTTGAGGGCTCGTGCTGCCGGCGTCGTTGTGTACTACTACGACGACAGCCTGCTTTGAAATGCACTTCACGCGACTTCAGTAAGTCGGCGTTGAACTCGTAATCCTCTGGACGAAAGTGCAGCGAGCACACTACGTGATTTTTCGGCTCTTTGGCAGCGCGCTGCGGCAGAGGTACGGCACTTAACCACTTCGAACGGAGAGGTTCACTCGTTGGCACATAGTGATAAGTAACGTTGGATTCGCCGCTGCAACTGCCCTTGACCAAGTTCCGCGGACCGTTCGCGCATCCCACGACATCACATGGACGTGGCATTCTCGCTGCTTGTTGCAAATGCAAGTTTCGCGAGCCAGCAGGACCACCGCAGCACGACGTGATAAAGAAACAACTGAAACTCCAAAGCGCGCGTGGCGCTAAGTCGAGCGCGAGAGTCGAGCGAAAATGAAACCTTTCGATCACCCATAGTAAAGGGTAATGTCAAAATGTTATTTTTTTCTTAGAATCGAATAGAAGTAGACAAGTAGCATTTTCTTCCGTCTTAATAATCTAATGAAATGATCTTTTTAATACGAGTAGTTGAGTACTAGTGACATAAATTATGATGAGGAGTGCTTTCGTCATCGGGCTAGTACCGGAATGTCGCTGGGGGGTCCCAAATCGTGTCTTGCATTTACCTCAATTTTTCGGTTACTAAAGCTCTGTTCGTGATTATATTGACGCCTTAGACATTCTAGAGCATTGCTTTATCACTTTAACTTGACTTTCTGGTAACCTTTAGTGTCCCTTTAATAGATAAGCAACAAAGTCAACTCACATAGTCACAAAAGCGAGGCTGAAAAATGCGACTCCAAACCAATGAGCAGTGTCATCGATTATGGTTGTGCTATTAAAGTGCAACTACATCTCGTGGGCCTTAACAACAGCTGATGAAAATTATGCATTCGATAAATCACCAATGGAAACATTTGAAAAAGTACAGACAATTTCATTAGAATAGGAAAATGTGAAGTCACAGGCTGTTTGCTTCCATCCACAAATAATTATAATACGAAACTGTGCAGGCTTCCTGACGTTTGCTTGTGGCAATGTGTGCCGAGATATGCCGAGATTGTAGTACTGTATTTAACATTGGTAATTTTGTCAAAAGTCTCTTTGCATAGCCATAAAAAGTAATGACAATATATATTATAAGATTTCATCCCCAATTGTGACCCTCTTTCTTCTCCTCTTTGCCTTCCCTTGTGCAGAGAAGGCCAGATACACCATTTTCCGGCCAACCTCTCTGCCTTTTCTAATCAATAAACTTCTTCTTACTTTTAACTGCCTTTTCACTAAACAAAATGTTTTAGCTATGCCTTCAGTACTACCAGAGAAAAAAACTACAGATGGCATGCGTACTGTGTTAGTGAAGATGAAAGTGGGGTTTTTGTTAGTTATTTTACTGTAGCATTGATTTTATCTTGACACCGAAATAACAGATAGGTGTTGGAACTCAGGACACATGCATGTGGTACTTAGTTCAAAACCTGGATGAATCCATTGCTCTGAATTACTGCAAAAATCCCAAGGCTCACCGGTGCAATACCTGCCATTATAAAATGAGGGCTATAAATGCAGATGGGTCAGCAAGTGTATTCTTGTTGGAATGTTGTGGTGAATATTTTAATTTACTTATGCTTATTTTGTACTGTTGTGTGATCTGTTTATGTGGTAAATTCAATGTGATGTGTACTGGTGCAGTATACGATGACTTGGTGTAACAAGAATAAAATGACAAACTTTCATTTTTTCCACCGAGACGTTGGCACTGTGAAATGTAGATGGCACTGCTGTGCCTCCACAAGCTGCTATTACTGGATGTATAGGCTTCTATGGGAGCTTCGCTACCATGCATACATATACCTTGTAAGTGATGCTTCAAAATATTTCTTTCTTCAGTCAGTGCACCCCACAAGCAGATTGTTATGACTCACAAGTTGTGTCATGCATGAGAATGGGGATAGACCTAGGCAGAGACGCTTGCACTTGTGAACTTGGCTATGCCAGTTCTGTTCCACAGCCAGAACTTTGTCTCAGGGACTCCGCAGAATCATCGTTTCTGTTGAAGCTCCCAATTCGGCTGTTATCGGTCAGTTTGCTGCTATTTATACTAAATAAACCGTAAAACACACACGCCAGAATACACAGTGAGC
This sequence comes from Dermacentor variabilis, assembly GCF_050947875.1. NCBI lineage: Eukaryota > Metazoa > Arthropoda > Arachnida > Ixodida > Ixodidae > Dermacentor > Dermacentor variabilis. The sequence goes on along the minus strand of NC_134575.1, from coordinate 7,944,394 downwards.
AAAAATGACGATGTTGTAAAGCAGAGAAAATAGGAAAACCAACGAGTTCATCAGCACAGTTTCTAACAATAACACTGCGGTCGTCGGTACACACGCTGTCACCATCCCAGTGCGCGGCAACAACGGCGCTTAAACGCATAGGAAATGTGCTTTCGTTGCATGCCATGGTTCAACCTATGTTTGGCACCTCCAAGCAGATTACAACACACTTTGATTTTTCAAATCTTTGCCAGAGACCAATGTGCATGATTTGGACTGCACCACGTACGGTTGCATAAGAAAGAATATTGCGGTATTTACTGCAAACTGCCCTTGTTTATCTTTCAGAAACATCAATGTATTTACCTGATTTTATTTTTAAAAAAGCAGAAAACTGAGCAAGATGGTAATTGCTAGCATCTTTCTTTGCTACAGACTATAAGTTTGCAGTTGTAATTTGTGTAATAAAATGTGAATGTGCCCTCATTCTGACACTACAGGTCATATGCCACAGTTCACTTACCATCAGTCATGTAGTAATTACCTGAAGCAAATCAAACATTAATTGGCTTGACTATACTGCGGTCAAGGACTGGAAGCTAAGCCAGTAAGACATAGGCATAGTCGCTAATTAAGTTTGATATGTACATGAAAATTTATCTGTATCTGCACAATAAATTTGTAAACTGCAACATTGCAGAGAATGTTGTCTTCATTTACTCTTATCAAGGTGCCTCAGCTGATTTGTGAACTGTCATTTTTGAAAAAGCCATCGCTAAAATTGTGGCGATGGTGGCTGCACGAGAAGTTCATCCAAGCGGCATGATCGTGCTTTGAATAAGTGTACCAAAAAAAAGATGGATCCAGCTCGGAACTGTCCGACTGCTGTACACAGTGTTGGCGTCTCAATACCCGAATGTACGCTGCATCCTCAATGCCAATTCTTATAGTTTCACTCAAATACTATAAATGACAAAAACTCTTGCAGTCTGCAGGCGAAAAGACCGATGCAAATGGCAACTTGTCTGAATGATTCTAGTTCAGCAGAGCCGCAGTTGTTGCACAGATGACTCAGTTCCTGAGTAAACACATGGAGGTCTCTTATGCACAAAATTTACCAGGCATGGAGTAAACCAGTGTGGCATTAGGCAGCCTGTGAAATCACAGTCTCTATTTAGACAAACCAATTTATTATTTAACCCATCCCAACATATTTGGATTCCTTCAAAACTGTGTATGGTTCTGCAGTACTATTATTGCTCTCAGCTCTTTCAACGAGCACTACGCTCTAGTATATGCATCTGGGACGTGCCCTCTCTCTTTTTTATAGATCTTATTGTCATTGTGCGCCTGTGATTGTATTGTACCATATCTGGTGTACATGTATCAAATAATGTAAACAAGCCTTGTGTTGCTCAACAGACTCCATGAAACTTTTCATCTCACTTTTTTTTAGAAATAGGGAGTAGTCGATTCCACATTAGACAATCGTCCTTCTCGAACATTGGTATTTAATTCGAATAGAAAATTTCACTATTCGAACGCCCCTGTAAATTTCTACTGTGACCGTGGGCCAGGGAGCCCATTCCTTCCACTTCCTGAAAAAAACCTGCGCATGCACTATGCGGACAAGTCAATAGCACTGTGCAGCGTGTCGCCATCATAGGGCAAGATAACGTTTATTATGCCAAACCAGTTTGCAAACCGATTCACTGTCACAAACCAGTTAGCAAACCATTATAATATTTTTTTCTAGAAACCAGAATTGAGCCGGAACAAAATCAAGGCTTGTTGAACCCAAATTCAAACCAAACTGATATATATTTTTTCGGCTCGACATCCTGATAAAAACAAACCCTACCATGCAATTTTAATTTAACAAACTTTTATACAGATGGCGCAACCAGACTTAATGTTTCACATTCACAAATTATCTTGGGAAAGGCAAGGAATGTGCAAAAGGTGTGACAGAGCTTTATTCGAGCATGACCAGAGGCCTGCATCAATGGCTAGGCAAGTAGCATATACTTAAACATCTTGAAGGGGCAGCACAATATGACGAAGACAGAAGGCAGGAACACACAGAACAGCGCTGAGTTCCAGTTCAGTGCTGTCCTGTGTGTTCCTGCCTTCTGTCTTCATCTTATTGCGCTGCCCCTTCAAGATGTTCAACCTGTACCAACTCGCCCAAATGTCGATCCTTCTACAGCATATACTTAGGCAAGGTACATGAAGGGTTAAAGGCCAACTGCAACGAAATTTTGGTGTGTGTAAGACGCCTAGTTTAAGATAATGCAGGTGTAGAAAATACTCCATGAAAAATATCGCATTCGAAACATGAGCAGAACTGTCATGAAAGGCTTGCAAAAATAGACATTTTGTATGGTCAAAGGTAAACATACGGAAGATATCTGCCTGGTTGAGAGCAATCGAATTAAAGACAAGAAACGCTTTATAATTAAAAAAATTTTAAAAATTAAAAACCTAAAAATCTTAAAAACTCGACGTTTCGGAGCTCGACCAGCTCCTTCCTTCTTCAGAGGTGAGGTGGCATGAGGTCTAGCAGTGCTTATATACATTTTTTATGCTTTGACAGGTACGCAGACACTTTTCGCAGACGCTGAGCGTAAGAAGCGGGAAATATTCCTGACGAACAATTGATGTTACTACCTGGCGTCTTCTGGATGTGCCAGGGTTCCAAAAGGAGCCGCTGCCAGTGGTTCTTTTCTCTCTTCCCAAAATGACAATGTAGTCGGGGCTAATCTGATGATCAAAAAGCTCATTCTGCCACAGCACTACATTCTATGCTTAGGTGGCAAAGGTCATTGTTGCGTTGACAAATTCTTTCTGGAAAGTTTTTAGAGTCGCTAATATACGACACGGGGCACTCGGTGCAGGTAATTTTGTACACAATGCCCTGTGCCTTCTCGTAGGAAGGCAGTCTTTTGGACAAAGCTAGCAACCTTAGAGAGGGGCTTATGAGCAACGTCAACTCCTGCCCCTTGCAGCACATAGGCTAATATTTTACTGATGCCTTGAACATATGGTATCAAGACACGGCATTGCTGCCTGGGTAGTTCGGTGGCCACTGTCTTCCTTTCATTCTCGTTTCATTGGAGGAGGGCTTGGTGTATAAATGCCTTTATGTAACCATTCATCCCAGTGTCACAGATTACTGTGTTCTGTGCGTCCTTCTGGAGATGTGGAGATGAGCAAATTCTTTAGGCCCTCTTTAAGAGGCTTTGAACTACACAAAACTCGTGGCAGGTGAGGTGATTAGAATTAAAGTGAAGATATTGTATTGTATGTGTCGGTTTTCTGAATATGGAAAAGGAACATTCAGTCACTCTCTTTTCATGAAGTCATCTAAGAAAGGGAGAAAACCAGAATTTTCGTGCTCCATGGTAAACTGTATAGCCAGCTCTATGGAGTTCAAGTGCACTGCTCATTTATAGCATATTTAGCTAAAGTGAAATCTTGTTGCAGTTGGCCTTTAAAAGAAAACTAGCACGACATTTTCTATTTGTCATTTGCAATGGTGCCACTAACAAACTGAGATCTGGAGCAATTTTGGAGCAGTCTGGAGAGTTCAGATTTCGGAGCACTTTGGAGCTAATAAATGCCAACTGCTGGACACATCCTTGGCTATTTCAAATACTTAAACTTGACAAGTATTATTCCAGAAAGGATTTGCTTCGATGTAAAATAATGCTGCTATGCCTCTAAATATGAAAAAAGGGGAAACCTAAATTTTACTATCCCTTTAATTTAAATGAAGACAACAAACATGTTCACAAAGCATGCTGTAATTAGTTTACTTCAAATTGAGCGAAGCTGCTCAAATATTGCCTCTTACATCTTATGAATTTTTCACTGACAGCTGCTCGCCTAGCCATGGCCAAGGTTCTAGCATCAATCAGAAACATCTGGCAAGACTCAATGTCATCAATGCTCTTCTAAGCCAGGCCAGCCTTGATGAACCCCTAATAACACTCAAGCATTGCTTTAAACAACACCAGGCACTTTACAATAGTCTGCTTTTTCCCGTAAAGCTTAAGTATCTGTTCTGCAACTCGTCGATTCACAAGTGATGCTGACCAATTATTTGGACACCTGCAATTCAAACAAGCTCTATTATTTGGACTACTTCGAGGCACCATCACTGGCCCATAAATTTAATGTATTACTACGACCGAAATTTCGGACACCTTAAGGCACGCCATTCAATCATTTAAAAAACACGCCGTCATTCTGCTATTATAGCACGGTCAACTTCTGGGCTGCAATATTGTAGCGATGCACTCCGCTCAATTGTATTCCGACTTTATCATTGTCATGAGAAGCCAACAAACACTGACACCAAGGACAACATAGGGGAAATTACTTGTGCTTAATAAATCCCAGGGTTAACCCAGGTTAATCCCAGGCTTAACACTCCCAGGGTTCTACTAGTACACATAAATACCCAAGAAAGTGGATGGGGAAACAGCGCAGCGGTAGCTCAATTGGTAGAGCATCGCACGCAAAATGCGAAGGTTGTGGGTTCGGTTCCCACCTGCAGCAAGTTGTTTTTCATCCACTTTAATTGCAATTAATCTATTGTTTCTTCCTTCCATTTATTAAGCACAAGTAATTTCCCCTATGTTGTCCTTGGTGTCAGTGTTTGTTGGCTTCTCATGATATGACTAGTAAAAATCGGGCCCCTCGGTTAACCCCCTTTCTTCTCAACCTTATCATTGACCATTCACGGCCAGCTGATACCATTCATAACGCAGGTGGAGACCCGCTCTAACCACTGACGAAGCGCCAAAAGGAGTGTTACAGAATGAAGCATTGCTACAAAATCACAGTTCTGTTATGTTGCTAAAGATTGAAGATTCGGTGTATGCACTGATTGGACTTTCGTCACTCTCTGGCGACAGCAGACAATGGTAGAGATACGGACTGACCATATCACAAGCAAGCATCCATGTATGCAGGAACAATGTTAGTAAACTTCGGCTTTATTTTGGAGCGCCACTCTCAGGGGTCCATTCCTGCGGCAAGCATCGGCATGCATCGGGGTCATGCCTCGGCTTAACTGAGCAAACAAGCACAGTGAAAGATGAAAGCAAATGCGGAGCGCAGCCGAGAGTGAAAGATGCAAGGAGGAAAGCGGAGGGAAGGGTGCCGCAGAACCATGAGGTGGAAAGTGGAGGAGGGTATGGAAAAAGTGTGAGAAGAAAAGAGTAGTGTGGCAACAATGGCTTCGAGATGGTGCCAGAGTAGTGCATGTCGTCTGGGAGGTCTGTTGGTGGTGCCTGCTGAGAATCGCGCCCACACGTCACCCACCTCCTGACTCTCGTGGTCTCCAGATTAGCGAGGCAGTCGCACCGCACTTTGCTCCATTTGCAATGTGCCACAAAATACAGATTGTTCGCGGCAGCCAATATATAGCATAATGAAAACATGTATAGCGCTGGGCTCAAATTTCGTATTAGGGAATATCGTAATTGTCTGTGAATTTTCTTGGATGATGCATTTCAGGTATATGACACTTCGCCCGACTAGCACCGGACAAGTCGATGGACGACAGCGTTCCTGGCACAGTGCCAAGAATGCCGTCGCTCATAGACACCGATGCGTCTGACGTTAGTGACTTGAAATCCCACAAAAGTGAATGTATCCCCGAAAGTGGCCATTTGAGAATACAGCACTTTTTTAGCCACTCGTGGAGTAAAGTCCCTTGTTTTCTGGCGAATTTCAATGTTTCCAACTCCCAATTATTCAAACTTTTCAGCGATCCCCATCAAGCCCGAATTGACAGTTGGTGACGTATAAATAATGTGAAGTTCGATTTACGAAGCCGCTTTAGCCAAGCACACTATGCACGTCTGCAAACCACTGCAGCCACCCAAATAATGTGCAGTCGCTAATTTTGGTGCACTTGGGCACAAAATCATGTTTTTTTATCAGGATGGTACAGAAAATATTGTTTGGCACAATTTGAAGCTTCTGGCGTAGGAGTGGGACCGCTGCATTTGTATTGCAGTAAATGAAAATCTGAACTCTCAGTACCCCAGAAAAAATAATGAGGAGTATAATAGTGCCATAAATAACTAAGCTTATTACTTGTTTCTACGGACCAATTTCGATTTCAGTGACCAGGAGGTGAGTGCATTACCAAGGCGTGACACATTGGCCCAATTCTTGTGATCACAGCAAATGTCACATGCGAGCACAGCCAGGAAAAATGTGCGCAGCACTCTCCTTCATTGTTTATGAGAAATGTCATTATACTTAGCCTTACAGCTACATGAGAAGGATATCTGCTTCTTTAATGCAACAGTTTCTGAACTCGAGCTGGCTGGTACAGCACAAAGAGCACAAGAAATATCGGACAAGCAGCGGCATTGTGCCCTATATCTTTCTTCACCCGTTGTTCCCACTTTCTATCATGAAGTCATCTTCAGTGCATGTACGCCAATTCTTTGACTTTAATATAAAGTGGAAAAGATGCATTTTACAGAGCACACAATAATCAAGAGGATGTTCATCCTGGAGAAATACATACCTTCAATGGTTTTAAGTGCACTTGACCACATTGTGAGCCACGTTGTTATATCCCTGCCAAGTTCCGAGGCTTTCTTCATGGCCTGGAAAGCAGAGCAGTTGGCCTTGCACATAGTCACAAGGAAAAGGGACACTGGGGTCAGTACTGCCATGCACATCACACAGTCATCACACAAAGTAGGACTATTTACCCTAACTTAACGGACACGCATAAGCATGCACACAGGGCAGGCAAGGGGTGCTATGGGACCTCCCCCCCCCCTAAAGTGCTCGAGGGGGACAGTGATCAGGACAGTGTGCTGTCTAGCAGCTATGAAGACTTTGGCTTCACCCACCACAGTAGCACAGCGGCTATGGCATTGCACTGCTGACATCGAGGTCGGGGTTTCAAGACCAGCGTAATGGCCACATTCCAACGGGGATTGAATGCAACAAAGCTTGTCTACCATTTATTGGGTGTTTGTTAAAGAAGCCCAGGTGCTTAAAAAAATTAATCTGAAGGCCCCCACTATGGCGTGCCTCATAATCAGATCTTGGTTATGGCATGTAACACCTGATAATTTAATTAATTTAAGCTTTTATTTTAAATAGGTGAGATCAGGATGCATAAGCAATTACTCAGGTTATATGTGTTCATTAGCATCCTTAATAATTAGTTCCTACTGCCTTTTCAATGCATAATGCATAATTTTTTGTACATGTTATTTGGCATTTCTAGGCAAATCTCAATTTTTTCAGTGCCTTTGTGCTATAAGCACAAGCAGTATGATAGTCAACCAAACACGATGAAAAGTGTGATAATCGATTACTGAACATACACAAAATGTCCCGAGTTGGATAACAGGTAAAGAAAGAGAGTAAATGAGGCGACGGAGGGGGTAGGGCATGGCAAGGTAGTTTGCCGCCTACCCCCCCCCCCACCCCATTGAAAATCACTGCACACAACTATGTGGACAAGTTATTTAAGCAGACAGAAGCCAAACAGTAAATGATTGAGCTTTAGAAAGTGCCTAATGCAGGCTGCTTGGAGCATGAATGATTAAAGCTATGGCACTAGCGACAACACAAGCAATAAATTCAGGTACTACACACGAAAGAACTACTGCACAAATTTTAATGTGAATTATTACTGTTAAGCAGCAACAACACAAACTGAAATCTTTTGTTTCCACTCAATTCACTGAGGGTTCCAAACAGGTATGTTGCATAATTTAATGGATGATGATTACAAAAATAGTCTGTACCAATAGTTGGCTTCCCATTCATTACCAATGGACTCCTGCAAATTTTGCTACAGTTAATTCAATCCCTTGGTAAATTCAGTTTCAAATCTATCCCATGATTGACAGCAAAATGCATTCTTCTACTATAATATAGTATGCACAGCAATGCAAATTCTATACCATACAACAGTCACCACCACTGGAGAAAGAAATAATAGTGATGACTTCAATTAAGGTCACTGTTAGACATGTGACTTTGTCCAGGCCAAAGACAATCGCAATTTGTAGAAGATGCATAGATAATAAAAATAAACAGCTTCAACCACTTCCACTAAACGCATAATGTTTGTGAGGCAACCCACGTATAGCAATGCCAGTGGCAACGGGAACCTGTCAGCTCCAAGCAATTCAGAGGTCACTGTTATTGAAGTATGCTGTGTGGTGATGTAGTCGCACTACTAATTAGCTTTCCCATAGCCTTATTCTGGGAAGGCCACCTATCGCAAATGCATTTACACAAATAATTAGTTGTGCATGGTTGTCAGGCACACTATAAGTGTCTTCAAATGTGCTGAATGACAACAATTCAGTAATATACAGAAACATGATACAATGACCGAGGCCATTTCAGCTCGTATATTTTGGTACCAGCTGTCTGCAGGTCCCTCAGAAGGAGATAAAATATGTTGCATGGGCAAACATAACTATATAAAATGCATAGTACAATCCTGCAGTAATAGAAGACAAGAATAAACCAAATTAAATATAAAATGTCGAACCTTGAAGCTTTTCAAGTTCCAGGCATCAAATTTCTCCCCTTCTTGCGGTGGTGACCTCTGAAGTTGATTCCTGCAAGTAAATAAAGTGGAAAGCATAAGCACTATGTTGGCACAATAAATCACATTTGGAGGCCACCAATAGTATCCGCAGACCCATCTTCAAATTTGGTCACGAGCAATCCCATACAATGATTAAGTCAACAGAGATTCAACAGATTCAACAGCTCTGGTAGACCCAGAGGCCCTCCACATACAGGATTCAAGTTTATCAGGGGAGCACAATAGCTTCACAGATAGTGAATTTAAGATCTCTAGAACACATTAACATAATCATTACTTCAAACACAACAAGAAATGTGTTACAATAACAAGGTAGGCCACAGCTATTGAAGAAAATTATACAGTCATTTAAACCCTGCAGTTTTATGCTTGAGCTTTCATGCAAGCAATGATCTGTTTACCTCCTGTGCTGAACTGTAAAGCACAACATCATGGGTGAGTAGGCAAATAGGTGCAGAAATGTAAAGATTAAAAAAAAAGAAACATGACCAAGTTCACTGAATGTCCAGAACACTTAAGTAGGCCTGGTTGTGTTTGCTTATTTAATCCAACTGCAAGCGAAATGCACTTGCACCCAACAGCTCCAAGTCACAGCATTAGACACTCAACAGCCAATATTTAGTCATTAATTATGACTCCACTAATTATCCCATCACCTTGAAATTTTGCAAATCTCATACTCAGTCCTTCAATACCATCTATGCCAAGTTTGATTTCTACATCTCATTTAGCCTGCCCACGAGAACAAGATCAATGTAAAGTGCAGACTTTTCACTGAGTGTTACACTACGCAACATGACGTTTTGGACACCCAAATTTGGTTTCTTAAGAAATCACCACTTTGCACAGTAAAATAAATGTACTTGAACTGTCAGAATTTACTCCTCTGTGAAGCACATTCAGAATGACACATCTAATAGTGTTGCTGAATGTGTCCCAAACTGTCAAGCTGTATAACATGCACCCACCATTCCATCACTTCAACTGCTAACGAAAATTCTAATAGATTTGCATTTTTCAAACAAACTGTTTTATTAGTTGTATTAGTTCTGCATTGATCTTGTTGAAATTTGTCTTACTCTAACAGGTTCTTTATTTGTTCTTGTGTGATGCCTATAAACCTAATAGGAACTTGCATGTCTCATGCAAGGCTTTTACAATATTAATATTAATTTAATATTAATTTCAATTTTAATATTTAATATTAATATTATTTTTAAGTTAATATTATTTTAATTACTGTATAATTTAATATCAAAACTGCTGTGTAAGAGATGTTAAGATTTCTTGGCAATGCATTATTTATGGTAGCAAACATCAGACGTATACTTTTTTTTAATATTACTAGTGAAACAACCAGTGCATCATGCGAGCAGCCTGAATGAAGCTTTTGTTATAAGTGTACAATAAAGTGCTCTTGTGATTTTCACGTCTTACCACTGTATTCAAGAAAGCAACTTAAGTTGAAGCCCACGCTTGACTTGATCTGAGCGACATCTGGCGTGAACGTGTCCAGGACACTCATTGCATTTCCTCCAGCATGTTCACGACATGGCATCATTTAAATCATGTCAAGCACAGACCCCAACTTGAGTTGCATTACTGAATACGGGGGATCAGCGTTGGACACAGCGTACATGCATGTCACTGTAACATGCTATGAGCACAGGCTCTAGAAGCTTAGTGTGCCTGCATGTCAACTAAAGTGGCCTAACACACCTATTACTGCCAACAGGCCCATTTGACTGATACAGGTTATTGGTCGAATCACGGTAGTCTTGTCCTATTGGTCTATTAGTAATAAACCAATAGAAGTGTCAATAAGCCAGTAGGCTTTACATTTTTGTACTTGAATTTTCTCTATGAACGGAAATGGCATGGTACAGTTGTTAAAGATACTCACAAATTAGAGCCCTGCTCAGAGGTAAAATTTCTTTTGGCTCAGTGGCATTTTTTATAAACTTACACATCCTCAACAAAAACCATATTTAAAATTGCATAAACGGTTATCAGAGTAAAAGATCAAGCATACACCATGCCCAAAATATGTGGTACCAGCGCCTTCTGCTTTGTTGTAACACAAGCTGAATGACAGGGACACAGAAGAGCACATTTGACCATCCATTAGCACCATCCCTGCATACCTCCGAGCCCAACTTGTGCGCTTCACTTGTCCACCATATTCTTCCAAAAATTCTTCCACCTGCTCTTCCACAACCCTTGCCTCAGCTCTGGCTTCTTCCATTCCCATTTCCTCTGCAATCCTTCTTGCATTTTTCATTGTGGCAAACCTCTGTGACCCTTCATTTACAAGGGGTCCAGCATGCCTTCCCAATGACTGTCGTCTGCTATTTTCTGTGCATCGTGGAATTTCAAGAAGCCCTTCTTCAGCATCACCAGTGGGAGCAAATGTTGTCGGTGTCAGTGGCGTTCGCTTCGGAACTGTTGAATTTTCTCGTGCTGCTGGCATCTGAGTGACGAAGAGTTTAGGGAAACTGTTTCCATGGCGTTTTCTAGCAGAACTTTGTTCCAGTTGTGCCGATTTTGATTCCATATCGGTGCTCTGCAATTCTCCCCGGTGACCCTCAACAATGTCCTCGTTTTCGTGAGTTTTGTCTATGTAGCCATGTGAACTACAATATGAAAGGCTGTCATCACTGGGTCTTCGTTTATGGTAATGCAAACGATCATCCCTGTTACTTTCCTCTAGGTACATAGCTTGGGTATGAGAGATGTCTTCACTAACGTAGACGTCATCATCTTCATAAGCCCTGTTTCTGTACACATGTGGTTCATTTTCACTGATGTCGTGGTCTACCTGCCGTTGCACCAAATCAGCATCCATCCTGCACGGCTCATATTGATGAAAAATCTCAACAGGGCTCTTTCTCCTATCCCTATACTGCTGTGAACTTCGATGTACAAGGTATCCATTTTCAACCCTTTGATTATGATAGTGCAAATGTCCTTTGCTGTCACTACTTTCCTGGTTCCTATGCTGGCTATAGAAAGCGTCATCCCTCTCATGTCTGTCACAATACTCATTGGCATCCTTTCTGCTCCTCTCCGAGTAGTCATCTTCTGTGCGATAATCTTTGTAGCTCTGCTCTCTAAAGCTGTAGCTGCTAGGCTCATGATAACTCAACTCAGCACGGCGACACACGCCCTCTCTCATTTCTGTGTAATGGTGACCCCTCCAGCAGTACAGGTTACTTTTATCACTGACATATTTTTCTTCAGCTTTGTACTTTCCATTTAACCTTCCACAGTAATTATAAGTTCTTGTGTCATTCCAATGTTCATCAGCAGTTGAAGAGCAGCTGTTATCTCTCTTGTAATGTGCTTCAGAATCCATCCTTACTAGTCGCCGACTTCCACAAGCGTCGTAGCCTCTATCAGAACTGTCACTCACTTTCCTTCTGGGACTGTTCCGAGTGCTACCATAACAATCATAAAAGTCGACTTCATGATCCCTGATCTCACCTTGCATCATGTTCTGTTGACTGTCGCCACTTCCCTGCATATGATGACTGTGTCCTGGTAAGCTTCCCTGCTTGTGCTCATCATAAAAGTCACTATCATAGCTGTTCCCGTGCCGATCATGTGACATGCTTCGACCATTATTACGGTAGCCTTCGTAGGCACTTTCTCGGCCATACCATCCTTCAGTATGCTGCTCTTTGCATTCGTTATCTTGATAGCAAACACTATCTCGATAGTGATCACTATCTCTCATCCCTTTGTCATCCACGCAAGCATATGTCTCAGGCTCATAGGCTCTGTTCTCATAGGCTCTGCAATTCTGTCTTTGTCTTCCCTCATGACACTCACGCTGCCTCCATAAATCGCTGGCGGTATCCATGCACAAGCGGTTTCTGTAGCTCCTTGGACCCTGGTATCCTCCGTCCTCACAGCCATCAGCATGTGGAATATCAGACTGATGGTGCCGGAGCCAGTCCCCGCTTCTCCGATCCATGAGAGGCTGCTTCACACCATCATAGAGCACAGCACGGGAAAAGCGTGACAGCTGGGAATCTGCCAGAGGCGCTGCTCAAAATAAGGCACGTAGCCTATCAGCCCCCGACAGATAATGGCACCTTAGAGAGCTCAAGCCCTTCACCTGCTCTCCTTGACAGGTGCGCCGATAAGTGCTCAAAGGTCAAACCACACAAAGCAATTCCTAGCAGTCTGTCTAAAAGGGTGCAGCACACATTTCCTAGATAAAGAAAGTGCTCGAGTGTATGAAAGCCAAAAGAGCAAAACAAGAAAAAAAAAAGACATTTTTTTCCCTTCTCAGCTTAAACGTTTCCTTCATAATGGTGGAATGTCTAGCCTGTGCTTTAAGTGCTGATTTTGTCTCAACAAAAACATAAATTCGAGTTTAAATTTGGGGAAAACACAAACTAAACGGCTCCTTTGAGCAGAATGATGGCATCAACAACAAAATTTTTCAGTAATGTTTTTTGCAGAATATTCTATTGCCCTTTTCATAACAGCATTTAAATAAACTGAGAGCTTTGTTACCATTATAGCAGTAAAACTATGAACTTATTTTAGCGCAATCACAACTGTGCCATTGCTTATTGGGGTGGGGCAGCACAACTCATACAAACCTAAACACATTTCTTACACGATGAGAAATGACAATAGTGACCACTTATACAGCCTAATGGGACAGCACTGCATAATTGAAAAAGGTTGGGTACACTAACTATTTATGTAAATTAATGACTCTGAGGTTAGCTCTATCTATATTCCAGCTCCTTACAGCATCCCTATGTCCAAAAACTGCCTGCATTTTTTTCTCATTCCGCTAAAATAAATATTTATTAACTTAAACACTAACTATAGCTTTTAAATAGAAAATAATCAAGCTCTAAGCAATAATATATGCCTTCCTAAGCATGTAATTTTTCATACAGTTAAGGTCGAATAAATTTCAAAATATTGGTTTGTAAATATGTGTAATATCATGTCTTTAACTGCACCTATTGCCAAGCATTGCAGTCGTCTTGACCCACCATTTTTTTTTCTTTTTTAGAGAATACCAACTGAAGCATTTGGCTTATTTCACTGAACAGCTCAACATCTAGGGTGCAACAACTTGCTAGATAAGGCCATTAACTCGAGAGGAACTCAAGGATTTCCTCTAGAGATAAGGAAATCTCTAGAGGCCCTCACCCTTCTTCAAAATGAGAATCCCTATAAGCAGTTAAGTGCCGGGCGGCCGCACATTTTTACATATGAAAAAGACTGGTGGGTCTCCAGCGGACGCGGGATTCAAAGCCAGTACCTTCCACATACGAAGTGGATGCTCAATGCTGAAGGTACAGGAGTCTGCACAAGCACCCGTACTGTAAATATCTTGACATTATCTAAGCAATGGCTGCCATTCAAGGCACTCCACAGATAAGTGAGGCAAAAGTTTTGTAAGTCATTCGTTCATTTTATTAACCTCAGGGGCCCAACGAGGTATGGTGGTTAAGCTAGTACACCCACTGTTATATGTTGAATGCTTCTACAACACGTGTTCCTTGTGCATGTCATTTTTGCTGCACACAAATAGAAATATGGACATCCACACAGCATGCTCTGGTTGGCAGCAGGGAGAGAGATAGGAATGTGTACACTTCCTCGTGCTTATCTCAGTTTGCCCAGTCTCGGCACGTGATTTAAATGGCAACTCTGCCCCTCTACCTTTATAACTATTACACACAGCGCGAACTAAAAAACATGGATGGAGAATAGACAAACACGAGCGCTGACTCACGACTCAAAGTTTATTGGGTTTAAACACATATATACAGGAAAACTCACACACCTCACCGCACTCACCTTGACCTAAAGCAAATAAGCCTTGCAATCAGCAAGACCCCACGTACGATGTTTGCACAATGTTTGCATAATAACCCACTGGAAGCACAATCGGCACATTTTAAAAGTGCTAAGCCGTTCATCTCTTAATGCACAGAGCACAACAGTAAAGCTAGTAACATACAAAATGAACGAAATTGAGCAAAACTAATAATACAATAGCCACTCAGTTTTACTGTTTTACTGTTTTACTCAGCCTAACTCAGCGCATTACAAAATGAACAAACATGACCTAGCTCAATTTTGCGCTTTACTTAAATGTTGATTAATCTTCCTTGCTTGTTCGTTATATAAATAAAGAACCTACCCCTTATGTAATGCTCCCCAGAAAGGGGCCTTTAAGGTAATAAAACTGAACTGAGCTGAACTAAGTGCTAACCTAGAAGGCTGAAACTTGGAGGTTAAAAACTCTCATGAAACATGAGAAGTTAAGGTCTGCACGATAAGCAACACAATGAAAAATGATGGGTGTAACATTAAGACAGAGGAAGATGGTTCTATAAATTACAGAAAAAATATGGGCACTTGATATTACTAGTTGAGATAGGAAGTCGGGTTGGCAAGGTCAAGCAATGCATAGAGCAGATGACTGGTGGGCTGTTAAGAGTAACAAAATCAATGCCAAGGCAAGGGCAATGCAGTTCAGGAGAGCAAAGGATTAGATGGTTTTAGAAAATCTGAAAGCATAGGATGAAATTCACTGATGTGAGAAAGGTTCGCTGGAACCTGTAAGCTTTAACATTTGCAAAAAAAATTCTGGTTGGGACATTGCGAAAAGGAAAAGGGGGGTGGAAATAGCATGCATTCTTTTTTAGGCTTTAAACTTCTTGTGGGATATGTAACACTTCATTAATGATCATTTACTTTTAAATGCAGCCTGTCAGCAGCAGTAAACTTGTCAGAGCATAAATTGACAAGCAACACATTGTTTTCTAGATCACATTTACTTTATTGCTGACATTGCTTTTGCCAACTTTGGCTGCTTCAGTAACCTGTCTATATACACTTGAACCTCATTAAAACAAAGTTGAAGGGGAAGCCAAAATGACTTCGTTGCACCCGTTACTTTGTTATACCGACTATTGCCATTTATAGTATGTAAAGTCTCATTAACAGTTTCACGCCATCTCGGAGGTCACGCCTAGCTGCATCAGCGCAGCACGCCGAAGTGAGAGAGACAAATGGAGGCACTGGTTTTTACCACTCCACAGGCAAGCATCATCATTGATGATGCTTGCCTGTGGAGTGTCTGTCTGTCTGTGTTCCTTGTCTGTCTTCCTTGTGTCCGTGGTTTTATTTGCGCTAAGCTACCTCTTCAAATCATCATTGATACATGGCGCCGCACAGCTAGGCGTGGTGTACGAGATTGACATCTTGGGGGGTGCGCCTATCTTCGTCAACTACGTTCTGCAGTGAGAGAAAGGTGCAACAAGAAAGAAGTGCTGCTTGCGTGCTGCCACCGTGGACATGGCTACATGTGATGGTGAGAAAGGCCAACGTTGCTCGACAGTGTATTCAACACGGGAATTTCAAACTGCCACATCAAATGAGTGCCGAACCCGGCGGAAAGGGATATGCTCGGTGAGCAGCGGTCGGTATTTTTGATTTCGGAGACAAATCTAGTTCCTTATATCCATTGACAGAAGAATTTTACTCCGCTAAAGTGAGGTTTTAAATGCGTGGATCTCTATGGGAATTTCAAGGGGAATTGCATTTACTTCGTTACATTCATTATTTCATTATATCCTGTTTCGTTATGACAAGTTTCAAGTGTAGGTATACTTGCACAAGGAAATGCCTGTTGTGCGTAATTACATGACAATGCAAGGTGCAGACACTCCGTAGCTAATTTATAAGCATAGTACAGTCCCGAATGTGTGTTTCATAGCTTAAATTAAAGGATAACTGCAATAATATTTTGGACCACACAAAAAGTCGAGTTTATAATTTATATATACCGTAAAATTCTGAGCAAGCACCCCTACCCGTGCAAGTGCCCCCCCTCCACTTTCGAGTGGTTTGAAATTGGCACCAACTACCGAGCAAGTGCCTCCTCCCTTTCTTCACCCTGTTCACCGCTTCATGAATTTTCACTGGACCGCTTGCCTACAGTGTCATGGGCATTTTTTAATTAAATTACATAGCATGATGCAATTTAGTGAGAAAGTCATTTATTGTTTAGCCGCACTTCTTCCGAGGCCAGAGTTCACTAGAGCCAGGTATCTGCGTAGCCATAGACTTCGTCATGACCTACTGAACTCCAGACCTGCACAAACGTCCCTTGCCCAGGACGCCTGGTGTAGTTAGCCACTAGGGAGAGAACATATGGGCAGAGATGTGCTAGTTATTATCTGTTCACTGTTGTCTGCTTCCACGATCTGTTCCAATGCATGCACTGCCATTTTGGCAGGCACAAAGCACTTGTATTGGTGGTGAATTAATCAATTCACAAATATAAAATATAACTAGATGGCATAACTTTCCCCTTCCTAACCTATGTAAGAGATTGCAAAAATTGTTTTAAAAGATTCATAGAGTAAACCAGCTTTTTTGAGTCTATGCAGATAGCTTCATGTCAGAGATAACATTAGGATTTGCTGCTGTGTGCTGTAATGAAAGGCAGAGGAACTGGTAAAAGTATTCACAAGTAATTCCTGCGCCCGATGTGTGCGAGAAATTTAGTCTGTTTTAAGGAAAGGTGAGTGTAGCTCCTTTTTAATAATGTTTGATGTCCAGGTGAGTTGAAAGCTTGCAAAAGCGATCCCAGTGCTTTAAAAAGTGCTGCACTGCAGGCCTTGTGTCATAGAACTCTTTTCAAACTGCAAAGCTAGCTTTTCTATGCGGTATGGCGGCAGCATAATGGCATAGCCGCATAACGCTAGTTGTTTTAGTTGCCTTAGTGTTTTAGTCATTTTTGCAGTGTACTTCAGTTTTGCATCATGCTGACAATGGCCGAGTTGTCTAAACAAATCGAGCTACTTTGTGCTTATCTCACAGAAATGAGGGAGAGATCACAAACACATAGCCATCTCTATGAGTCCGTTAAGAGCAGAAATGAAGAGCTGGCCAAAGAAAACAAAATGTTAAAGGACGAGAACAGACAACAAGGTGATCGGCTAGCTGCCCTGGAGCAATACTCGCGCCTGAACAATGTCGAGATAAAAAGCATTCGTAAAACAAAAGGTGAATATTGTCTTGCTGTGGTGCAGGCAATCGGTGTAAAGGTTAGATGTCCCATTGAGCCAAAGGACATCGATGTTGTTCATCGCATGCCAGCAAAACATGGATCAAACATTATTGCACGATTTTGCTCCAAAGGAAAGAAAGCCAACTCTGGTTCCAAGGCACAAAAGCATGTATCACGACTGCAGCCATTGGCTTTCATAAAGGGACAGATAGACCTGTATTTGTCAATGATCATCTAACACCACAGAAAAAGAGGCTGTTTGCTCAGGCTTCAGAACTAAAATAGGCTAAGAATTGGAGGTATCTGTGGCCAGACAACTGTGTAATAAAGGCCAGGAAGAGTGATGACAGCCACGTTTATCGTATATGTGATACAGGCAATCTGTCTATTTTTCAATAGATTGTTGCTGCTAGCAAGGTCTTGATACATAACCATGGATTCATCCATTCTTTCCTATCAGCAGACTAAAACATTTCTTAAGGATAACCCACTGGCTTTATCGCTTATTCATTTTAACGTACGTAGCCTAAGAAAGCATCATAATGACCTCATATGCTTGCTATCTGCCACTGATCACACGTTTTCTGTCATATGCCTCTCCGAAACATGGTTAAGGAAGAATGATGAAAATTTATATGGCTTACCAAATTATACTTCCGAATACTGTAACCGTGACTTGACTTGTGGTGGCAATTCCGCCATCTTTATCGATTCATTGCTGTCATATAGGCACTGTCATGACCTTTTCATCAATAAGTTGAACTGCAAATCGGTGGGGCTAGAATTTGATCAGAATGTTTTTTTCGTTGAACAGCAGAAACACGATCATTGCATTGATCAATTGCTCACCCTCACCATCAATTACTTATTTTTGCTCATAACTTGAATCTATCTTTTACCCACTTGTTTTTGAAAACAAAAACATCATCATATGCGGCGACATTAACATCAATATATTTGACCCTAACAGTCATTTGTGCTCCGACTATGTTCACACTTATCAAAGCTTTGGCTTCTCCTCATTAATAACGGCTCCTACTAGGTGCAATCTATCAGGTACCAACAGATTATTTGACCATATCTTGTCCAGTTTGACGACAGATCTCACGGTGGCTGTAATAGACTATCAGTTTAGTGGCCATTATCCTGTTTTCCTTAGGTTAGGATCTACTCCTTCATCCCATCACCCACATGACAAACAATATACTAAATTGGTTTTCAACACAGAATTGTTTGTTTCGTTAGTTAACAAATTAGATTGGATTACTGTCACACAAGCTGAATCTCCTGAGCAAGCTTACAACTTATTTTCTAGTCTGATAACAAAGTGCACAAAATAGAGTACATCGTCCATCCCAATGACTCATTGGTTTAGTGCGCGAAGAAATGCGTGGATAACAAATGGGCTGTTGCGGTCAACTTCTAAAAAAAAAAAAGGTAGAATCACAAAAAACTAAAATCTCAACCATTAAACACAGTGCTACTAATTCGCTTTACGCAACATTTGAATACACTTGGGGCAGTTTTGAAACATGCAAAACGTGACTAAATACAAAAGCGCATATTGCTCAATGGAAGTAACATTAAACGAAACTGGGAGCTTATTAATGAGTTTCCAAACAAAAGCAATTCCCACATGTGATTAACTAAATTAACAATTGCATAGAACACTTATACTGAACCAAATGATATTGTCGATGCTTTTAATGATAATTTTACTTACACCAAAAGCACTCAACACCTTTTATCATTCCCCCATTTGTTGCACTGCCCCTATTCTTTTTACTTATACCCTGTTTCTAGTGGTGAAGTTCATTCTGTCATATCATCACTTAAAACAACAGGGCCGGGTTTAGATTCCATTCACCCTTCAAGAATAAAATTAATTAACAATACAGTTTCACCTGTTCTTGCTAACATCATTAATAAAATGCTTAGGAACGGTACGTTCCCAACCTCCTTAAAAAATGGAGAGATAACTCCCGTTTTCAAGAAAGGTGACCGTGAATGTATAAATAACTACTGTCCAATCTGCATTCTTCCATGTTTTAGCAAAGTAATCAAAGAGCTTCTGTACCAATGCCTAATGTCGTACTTAAAAAAGTTTGACTTACTCTCTCCCCATCGGTTTGGTTTCTGTCCAGGGTTGTCAACTGAACTGGCACTCATTAATTTCACAGGCCAAATTAAACTTTCTATTGATGATGGATTATTATTTGGTGCAGTTTTTGTTGACCTTACTAAAGCTTTTGACACTATTAATCACACCATTCTCTTTCATGAACTCGAGACTAACAGAATTACTGGTCCAGCTTTGAATCTTCTAAAATGTTACTTAAAAAACAGGTTGCAACTTGTCTCTGTTGATGGTAGTATTTCCAGTGCCAAGATTACTAACCAAGGAGTACTTCAGGGATCTATTCTAGGCCCTTTACTTATTCTATTATTTATCAATGACTTGCCCCTAACACTTCGCCACACTGACTGCTTGCTATATGCTGATGATACAACTATATGCTCATCTCACAAAAACATTACGGTATTGCAAGAAAATCTCAATGCTGATTTAAATAATGTCAGCGTTTGGTGCAAGAATAACTATCTGCGCAATAACCCATCAAGAACTACATTTGGAATATTTCATTCACAATTATAAACATGGCTCCCTTGGTGCTCACAATAGGACAAGAAGTAATACTGGCTACTAACAGCACCAAGTTTTTAGGTGTTACTTCAGACAAGCATTTAAAAAATAATCTTCATGTTTATTCACTAATATAGAAAGTTTCTTTTGGCATTCATGTAATCATTAAATCCTGTAATGATATCCAGAGACACGTTACTCTTTCACTATATTACTCCTACATTCATAGCCACCTCTCTTATTGTATATCGTCTTGGGGTAACACTTATTACTGTCACCTAGACGCCCTTCAATGCCTTCAAGTACCAAAGCCTGAATATTTTGCCACTCCAACTTGTGAATCACAGGCACGAGACAGTAGGCAACTGTGTGGAGTAGCAGGCACGGGACGGTAGGCAACTGTGTGTGGAGGGGAGGGAGAACATGGAAGGCGTATGTGCGCCGTCGGCATGTGGGGGACGCGCGACAACAAACCGAGTGAATGAAGTAATCGGCGGAACAAGCCGCATGCGGTGCGGTGAGACGGAACACAGACTGCATGTGTGTGCATGCGCCGAGGATTTCCCGAAATAAAGAACATAGTTGACAAGTGGGGACTCATCTAGTGCCACCCAGCCAGTTTCGCAGCCTCTCCTGCCTTCTTTGATTGTCCAAAGACTGTTGGCTTCGACCTCTGACTTTTAATGATAAATTCATACACTCTAAACCTCTGTACCAAAGCCTGAATATTCTGCCACTAACAGAATTGTTGAAACAAAGGCTATCACTATTCATCTTCAAGCTTAAACGTTATGACACCTTAACCTCGGCTTTTCCAAATTATTTCCTCAAAAATACTAACATTACCAGGTTTTCTGCAAATGATAATTTACTACATCCACTGGTTCGAACAAACTATGGAAATTTAACTGCTGTCTTCTCTGGGACATCATGTTGGAATTCTATACCATACAAAATTAAATCATCATCATCAGTACATATGTTTCTATACCTCCACAAGAGATATCTATTAGACAAGTTATATGATGAATTGCACTAATTATTAATTCTGACATTCTCATTTTATTTATATTACCTGTTGCTTCCATATGTGTAAATCGTGTAAAATGTACCGTATTTACTCAAATCTAACGCACACTTTTTTCCGATAAGACATGTCCAAAAACAGCCTGCGCATTAGAATCAAGTACGACCCTAAATCTGCGTCACCACATCGCCATCGGCATTTCAATATGGCCGCCTCACAAGCGCTTCGAGCCTAGCTGCCATAGCTTTCTCCGTGTGCTGTAGTACATGTGCTTAGGTACACTGTCGCTTAGGTTAGTACACCATCCGTCTTCCCGCTCTTCCCGTTTTTCGCATTTGCTCTATGAGCATGGATGTGCTGACTGCAAAGACATGCTGAGTTCATCATGATTCCGCAATTAAAAGAAAGGCAATCAAGTGTGCAGAGACAGATGGAAATCGGGCCACATCACGGGCGTTCAGAGTTCCTGAAACTTGCGTGCGGCACTGGCACAAACAGGAGAAGCTTTCTACTCTAGCAGCTGCTATGTACTGCGTGGCCGCTGTTAGGAATGGCCTGCCGAGGTGGCAACATGCAAGTTTTCGCAGCCAGCTGCAGCTGCGAGCGTGGCGAGCTTCCCCCGAAGATACCACGGAAGCCTTCAACACCCGCTGCGGTGAGTCGTTTCGTAGGAACCCGCGAGGACAACGCTAACCAACCATGAACTTACTTCAGAGAACTGCAGACTACGGCAGCTCTGGAATTTAGAGGCGCCGGCTGGGGTCGGGCACGACCACCTGGCTACGGGGACGCAAGACAATGGACACCACGATGGCCGCGTTGCGAAGGTCAGCTCCGAGTGCTGCGAAGGTCGTCTGCCCTCGGAGGGGGGGCAGTGAAAGTGCATGTGTAAACCGTCCCGCATAGAGGTGGCTTGTTTACGATGACGTCGAACGTTTTGCCTCACCTAGGGATCTAGGGAACACGAAGTGTTTAAAAATGGCTGTTTGTCAGCTGCTAGGTGTGCTCGTCGTCGTGCTCTGTGCTCGTGAGCTGCGTGCTCGTCTGCGTGTTTGGAGCTTCGTTCTCGTATGCTGTATGCTTCGTTTTGCGGGCTCCATTTGGGAGTCACGCTAGACTGTGTAAATGTATCTCTTGTTTAAACTGTAAATACTGTAAAAAAACCCTGTACGCCTATTTCCTCCCAAGTTCCTCTCTACGACCTTCAACCCTTACAAGTGGTGGCAGCGGCGAGATCGTCCGACAACTCCTACAACTGCTAACAGCGGTGGGATCATCCAAAAAATCTTACACCGCGCAGCCCCTATCTTGAAAGCGATCTGCGATGGAAACAAGAGTATACACATCTAGGCGCACCATGCTGTGTTTGCACGTTGAAGCAAGAGTCGGCACAAAGGTCAATAACGCACTTCCCCACTCCAGCGTTTTGATAGAGTTTCCGCGGTCATTGTGTGAGACACGTACAAGCTTGCTTGTGCATGCGTGACACCATGCTTGTTAATTTAGTTAGGTAGTAAACGAATGTTTAGAAGTTTATACGACCGATAAACTGCTATCCTTACTTTTCAAATATCTATCTACTAATTTGCTACTGTAATCGATGCTTCGCCTTTCGGGTGAAACTGCAACTTTCTTTGTTTATCGCAACTTCAGTGTATTGGGAGTAAATCTTTGTTTTTCCTAATGAGAGAAAGTTGCATTCCTATACGAAAGAATGAGATGCGTGGTACTGTAAATGACTTTCTTTTTTTGGGTCGTGGCAAATGGGTGCGCGTTACAATTGCGGGCGCGTTAGAATCGAGTAAATACGGTATGTGTTTCCATTGTTCCTGGAAGGATGAATCTTGCTTTCACTTATTGCAGCACCGCCTCGTACAGTGATCTTGTTCTTCAGTTTTTGAATTCATTACTTTAAATAATTTCATGGTCTGCGCTATTTTTCAGTTGCATATGTTCTCCAGCTTACACTAATTGTTGTATATTGTCATAAAATGATATATCATGTTTTCATTACATTTGTTTGCTCTTACTTTTGTACAAATGCGCTTTCCCTAGCTTTTGTGTTAATATTTATTGCTCACGTATCCCTTTTATAGCATGCTGCAATCCATACTTGATATGCATAGTATTAGGTGGTCCCCCTGACAGTTTCATAACTATGGGACCACCGAATGTAATAACATATCTAGTGCTGTTACCATATATGGAAGAAAATATGAATAAACTTGAACTTGAACTAGCTTTTCTACATGGTATGGCAGCAGCATAACAGTGGTGCAAAAGATACATACACAGTGAAGCTGTATGCATATTCCTCTTTTCGAACTCGCGACACGCTCACAGGCAACTTGTAAGGGTTAAAACGAGTGGTAATCGTCCTGTCGTCAAACATTACAGTAGTTTCCAGTTTACGGTGCTTTCCAGTGAACTTTACAGTATACAATGATACTGTTGTGAACTTTACGAACTCTATAAACAATGTGACAATGTGAAAAATCTGTGCGGTTTGCTACTGCGCAAAAAAGGCAATAGGAGCGGCTATTTAACACTCTTTTAGAGAGCAGTGGACTTCACGCACCGGCATTTTTCAGGTCCGGGCAGTCACATCTTGGAGCCAAGTGACCGATCAAAGCCTTGTGACATCACTGTCACTGTGTTTGCAAAAATCATCAACTATGCAAGCAGTCTGTCACAACAGCCACCATTTTAATTACAACGCCACCCCAGTTAACCTTACAGTAGCAGACGAACAGGTCACAAAAGCGACACCAATGGCCAACGATTGAACGAGAGTGGGCGTAGGCGACTCCCATAGAAACCGGTTAACTGTGCAGGTCTGGAGTTCCAGTAGGTCGTGACCTTCGCCAGCCGCCGTTTTGGTCAAACATGCAAAGTGCCACACGTGAATTAAGCGCGAGACACATGGTGCGTTTTTGTGTGCGATCTGTCACACGACGCGTCAGAGTCCGACTTGCTACATACGACGTTTCGGGACACATGGTACAAATTAGCAAGCAGAACGTGATTTCGCCCAGAATCGGCGCCACTGCATGAATGCTCAGAATGATTTCACAAATAAAGTGAAAACAAACGTGTTCGCACAGCTCTCTCATTGTAAACAGGATACCAACATAAGCACAACTCTGCGAATAGCATAATCATGTTTCCGCAAGGCCACGTTTGCAGCGTCGGCTCCATTGACAGCCGCCAATGACTAGGAGCCACCAGGCCTAGCTCGCTGGGCTGTCAAATCGGACACTGGTGGTGCTTGTGACACGACCGTAACAAAGTGCCTATGTTGGTCAGCACAATGTGTACACAATTATGTGATGCTTAAATATCAATACATTTTATTCAGTTTTATCAGAGCTGACGGAAGCGAACGAGCAAGCTAGGCAAGCCTGCAATCACTGGGAGATGGTATAGGCATAGCTCTCTGGCCACCGGATTCAGGGCCAACAGCCCTTGTATTTCGGTACGCAACCAAGCAAGGCTTCCCCCCTCCTGCAAAGTTTCTTGGGTTATCTTTCACCATGGGGGAGGGGCCCTCCATGCAAAATTTTACACTTGAAATACAGTAAGGCCTTCATAATTTGATGCCGGTATGTGAAAATTTAGTTCATAGAATTTGTGCAGCCCTGTAATTTGCAATGTGAATTATACTATGTAATGCGAAAATCCCCATGCGAATTCATCTTGATAATTCATAGTTTCTAATTGTGGCCTCCAAAACGGGCATGCTGATCACTCTTCCAGCTACTCATATCACTTTTGGAGATGGTTTTATTTTTGCGATATTTCACGAGACTCAGAGGTGGACCACGTATATGGCCGGCAGCATTTCTGGCGCTGTGCCAAGCTCATTATCTTCGCACAGCGCCAAGAGCGCTGTCGACCGTATATTTCAATGTGTCCAGTGCCGATTCTCATAAAAGTGAAACTACCTGCGAAAGTCATCGCCCAAGAATACCATCCCTTCAAGCTTAGTGCAGTAAACTAATGTACCAAGCAATACCACAACAATGATTACTTCGAGTAGTCCTGCTGCATGGAAAATAAATGTGACATGCTTGTGTTGTGCAGTTTTGTCATTTTGTATTCTTCTTTTCAGGTAACTAAAAAATCCACTTAATTTGAAGTTTTTTACGCAGTCCAGCAGACTTCAAATTAACTAGGTTTTACTGTACCACCGTGGATGCATCATGAAAGTTCTCATAGAAAAAAAAAATATCTGTATGTAGATCCAGCATGTGTTGAAATCGATGTGAAAGAAAATTCCATGAGAGCATGTATATTTTTAGTTTGTCTGGGTTTTTTACGTTTTGTAGGCATATTGAAACTGCACAGAACCAAAAATTTTATTCCCAAAAGGCCCTCCCTGCAGGCCAAAAAAATATTTGAAGTTGGCACCGCAGGCGTCCTGCTACTGCTTACTGCAAAATTTTCCGACCTCACGCCGAATTTATTGCAAACTAAAAAAGTTGTGATGAAACCTTTTTACTCATTTTGATAACATTTAAATATAAATAAATTCAATGCCTTTTTATAGTGTCCACAAAAGAAAAGTACTTAAATAAAAATCGCAGCCATTCGACTTTGTGAATGTGGGCTACAAACGGAGCTGTAAAAAAGACAAAGTGACCACTGAGTATAAAAGTTTACTTATTTTGGGGCTTTTTCCTTCCGCATCTGTAGAATAATCTGCGAACATGCACAATCGCAACTAATAGCGGCTCAACCTGTCGAGGTTTCCAAATTGAAATGTGCCAAGCGTCTCAAGATGCTGGCATGCCCACAAGAAATTTGTAAAGGCGTTCTTGCGCCACTTGTCGATGCACAAGTCCATGGAGTAATGGTTGCAATTTTGGGCTTCTGTGCTAGAGCTCCTGCATTCGAATCCTGCTGGTGAACGATTCTAATAATTTTTATTTATTTATTACATGGTACTTTGTTGAAAATGATGAATTTACAAAGTAAAAGTTGAAGAGACGTTTAAAGCCAGAAGGATGAAGTTTAGGCAAATTTATGCACTTACTGTAATTCACATGCTGGCGGCAGTTCCCATAGACACTACGTAGTGCCAAAGTTCCCTCTAGTAATTATTGTGTAAACCTATGTAGTGGGTGGTTTCTTAGCTTTCTTCTTGCTACACCAGGTGCCAGCACATGCCTTACTGGTTTGCCCTGTCTTCTCATAGAGGATGCAGGAGCTTCGAGGCACAGACATTACTAATAAATGTATGGGAGAGCAGACATTACAGCTCTGCTGTAAAATTATGAAAGCAGTCCAAATGAGAAAAGTTTTGTCAATTTGAGGTCCCTTTGCATGCCTTCTATTTCACGCAAACTTGAAAAGAGTGTCAGATATATAATGTTGCCTCCACCACATTCCTGCAAGAGATTGTGTTCCTACAGAAAAATACAAGATAAGTAGAAAGCAATTAAATAAACAAGCTTCTCTCAAAAAATTTTTGTTCTACCTTTCTTCTTTTCATCCTCGTCTTTTTAGCGCTGCTTTTTCTTCAAGTTCAAAAATAAAATAAAAAACATTACGATCAATTAAAAGAAAATTTGGGGGACGTAAGTCCCAAAGTGGGCTGGCGTTGAGTGTGCTGGATTCAGTGCCTTTGCTGGTTGTCTATCAGTATCTATTGAAAAAAACACCTATCTGGCGTCAACAAACTTGAACTAAAATGCATTCTCAGATTTTATTTGTGTCATGTGTGTATGCTGCCACGTTCTAAAGTGCTAACACATACTGAGTTTGCAGCTGAATACCGGCGTACCATATTTGCATGAATATAACACACAAGTTTGTTTTCTAAATTTCTAGCCCCAGAACACACCTCGCGTTACATTCAGGTTCACGACACGATTATAATGCATGTTTATTTTTATTTTTTCGTTTTCTTTTATTTTCTCTGGTGCTGCCTCTATGGCTTGTGCAAGAGCGTGTGAGCTGAGAGTTGCCACTGTACATTTCGCGCCTTTTTCATTCTCCTAATATACAACACTGTTAATGACACATTAATGTGTTTACGGCATACTATTCGCATCCTTGAGCGAGACGATAGGCGCTGCTGTGGAGGTGCATCAAACGAGTGGTCTTCGAAGTCATGCATTGATGCACAGTGAGTGAAAGGGTTTGCCATGCTCGAATAGGCATTTTTGAATAGCTACCTGTCTAATAAATTTGGTGGCATGGAGCACCACACCGTTGTTGCAAACAATTGCAAAGGCGTCAGCAGTGACAAGTAATAGTGCATGCACTCCTGCTTTCACTTTATTTTGCGACAACAGTTAGCAGTAATGACAAATAAAGCCCTGCGGCCATCTGCTCTTATGCGTCATTTTCCGTTTCTCTGCAACATCACTTAGCATTATACCTATTCGTAATATAGGTATTTTCGTCTTTTTCTCAAAGCCTGAAAGTCCCCACTAGGGTATATTCGTGGTCATATTATTTACGTGCAGACGTGGTATATCCTCTGTGAGCATCGCACTTGCACCTGAGGCCATTATTCACTTGTCAACAGCATGCAAGATGCCGTGAGTGCATGTTTTGGCTGACCTGACCAAAACCCAAGCTGGTGCACCCAGCAAAGCACTTGAAAAGGGCACCAAGGCAGGACTTGACTGATCCATAACTGACTCACCAGTTCCATACCCAACAGGCACGCCATTATGGGAGTCACAGCTGCTACTTCGCTGCCAGCATCCCTTCCCCATCCCCCATGTGCAATGGGTACTGGAACCTTTTTCGGCGCCATCACGTGTGGTGCACATTGTGCTTAAATAACCTTTATTAAAAGAATTATCGTTTCCCGAGCCGTCTATTTCGTTTCCAATTATGACATGTTTTCCCTATCATTCACTGACAATGCCTTTCTGTTCGTCCTTTACCTCTGTGTTTCAGCTGTCCGAAAAAGTACAGTGCAGCTTGACTGAGCCAAAAGCTACTGAAGCTGCCTAATTTATGAAGTTTTGTCAGCACCTTGCTAACGTGCTTTCCCACACCGAGAACAGCGGAGGTCGCTGATGGCACCAGACAGACTTTGTCTACAACAGTTACAAGCATGGCCCGCATGTTTTTACAGTGTAATGCTTTAGATGGCCTTGTTCACAAAACGCGAAACTATCAGACATCCTAGAGCCTCAGTCACGACAGTGGCGCAAGCGACAGAAAGAGTTCCGAAGCATAGACTGCTTGGCCAGTTGGTGCATCATGAGCGTCTGTCCTGTCCACTCTGTTTCTTCCCGCCCGTACTTCTGCTCAATGACACTACATGACAGAAAGAGTGCAGCACTGTTCGGCATGAACATTTCTACTTGGTCTAGCTGTTCACTACACGCATTGCATGCTGCTCATTGCTCAATCCGAGTGTTTTGTGCCGATTATTTGCACATTCACAAGAAGAAGATTGCTAAGAAAAAAAATTTCTTTCAGTGAATGCATGTTCTGTATGTTGCCTACCTGCGGAAGCTACTGCCACTGGCTGAGGATAATCACGACACCAACGAAGTCTGACAGCACTGCTTTACATGCTTCAAAGAAATCATGTCCGCATCTACTGAGACCTGCGATGAAGCAGACAAGGCATTTCTTCAGGAAGAAACAAGTAATGACTTGAACAGGTACATCCACCCTTATGATGTTTCACCATTGAAGCCACCATCTTCCATTCACAAACACGGCAGATGATCTTACAAAAAGGGAGAATGGGCCGAGATTGAATGCGTCGTGGTGACGAAGATACGCTCAAAATGAAGCGCTGCATATGGAAGCGTCGGTACACCTGGGCTGACTCTGACAGAATGTTGAGCATGTGCTGGCTGGTTAAATAGCTTGAAGCAAGCATACAAGGCTTCAAGGTCCTATTGAGAATACCTCCATCTTTTTATCATCATGCCACCAGAAGTTGCAAGCAAATGTGTTCAAGGAGCAACCCCAGCTGTCGCAATGTGCACGCTCAGAAAGGCTCGAAATTGGCATGAGAAGCATGACATGTGGTCAGATTTTATCCATACATGAGGTCAAATTTAAACCTATCGGATGTACAAGCCGTGCTCAACTACTTCTCCGAGGTCAAACACTACTTCTTCGAGGTCAAACTTAGGTGCTCTCGGCATAGCCCAAACAAGAAGGGTGTTGTGTCAGTTTTAAACCCATCGGATGTACAAGCTGCACTTGACTACTTCTCCGAGGTCAAACTTGGGTGCTCTTGGCAGAGCCCAAACAAGAAAGGCGTCATGTCAGTTTTAAGCCCATCGGATATACGAGCGCAACTACTCCGAGGTCAAACTTGGGTGCTCCCAGCAGAGCACAAACAGGAAGACCATTGTGTCAGTTTTAAATCCATCAGATGGTGGCTTCAATGGTAGCAGAGCTGCCAGCAACGCGGCATCGTGACCTGTGATGTCACGCTCCTGTTCCCATATATGCCAGCGTCCCACTGGCAATAAACATTGTTCTTCACCGACAACCGGCTTGCTTACATGGTGGCAGTGGTGGGATAGCACAGGTGCTTGCGCCAAGGACTGCCGCAACTTTTCGAAACTTTTTTCCTGCTGTTCGGTCCATACCCACGCAATGTCCTTGCACAGTAAGGTTTGCAGCGGGGCGGTAACGGCAGACATGCTTGGAATGAATTGCTGTACGAAATTAATCATACCAAGAAACACTTGCAGCTCCTTACTGTTCTTGGGCGCCTGCATTTGTAGTACAGTGGAACACGGATATATCGAGCTCGAAGGGTATTGCGAAATAGTTTGATATATCAATAATTCGATACATAAAATTAAAAATTTGATACAAAATTCTTCAGGGGGACTTTACAGCTGTTTGTTATACACAATAATTTGTTATATCAGGGTTCAATATACTCGAGTTCGACTGTATGTCTTGCACTCGTTGCGGGTCTACTCGCAGGCCCTCTGCACTGATATGTGGCCCAGGTAACGCACATGGGGCTGCAAGAATGCGCATTTCTTGAGGTTCAGTCTAAGATTGTGTTCTTTACAGTGTGTCACCAAGAGTTTCAAGTGGTAATCGTGCTCTTCTTTAGTCTTTCACCAGAGCAGTAGGTCGTCCATGACTACCGCTACACACGGTAACCCTTCCAACAGGCGGTGCATTGCTGCTTGGAAAATTTTGGGACCGAGACGATGCCAAACGGAATTCGAAGAAACCAATAGCGACCATACGGCGTGCTCATAGTGCAGAGTTTTGAGCTTGACTCATGCAGTTTAATCTTCCAAAATCCAGATGCCGCATCTAAAGTTTAAAAAAGAAAACTGCCTCGGAAAGTCGCAGAACTATGTCCTCTATTGTTGGCATTGGATAATTCTCCTGTAAAGGTATGCCCACACTAGCGACAAAAACGCGCGCGACACGCCGCACGCGGCAAACGCCCGCGCGGCAGACGCGTGCGGGCAAGTCCACAGTCGCGAATCGCGGCATGCGGCAACGGCCCATGGAGTCCCGCGCTGTCTCGTTCCATCCGATACTTCTCGTGACAACGTGCTCTCCGTTCTGCCCATTTCGTGTTCCATCGGAAGTGTCTGTTTTTTTGCACTACTGCCGGCCACACTCAGGCATGTCGGATACGGACGAGGAGCTACTGGTGACTGTGAACACTATAATACCTATTTGTTCTTGTGCGACGCCGACGTGCCAGAAAGCGGACGAAAAAGTTTTGAGTGCAGCACAGGGACACTGAGGGCCAGGCGCACACTCTGCTTCCCCGCCTTCACCAATTACTCACCTGTCATGCCAAACTGCTGTCCAATAATGCGCCAGCGGTTGGCGTGCAGCTCCTTGTCCGACATTCGATTTATCATAGAGGCATGCATATCCACGAACAGTTTCCAAGAACGCCTCCATTGCGAGGTGACTTCTTCGTCGACGTCTCGGTGGCGGTGTGGTAAGGCTTAACAAAAACAGCCCCCTTGACTGGAAATGGCCTTTGAGATTTTACGGTGCGCGTGTCACTGTTCAATCTCAGAGCCCATACATTATGATTCTTTGCTTATGCGACAGGTGGCGCCACAACAGCACGGCTCGTAAAGCGGCTCACTTCTTATTGGTGCTCGTTTTGTGGCTGCCGCGAAAAAATGGGTCTCGCACCCATTCGCGCGTTTACTGCTCGTTGCTGCCGCTTTTCGTGAATCTTGCCGCGCGCCACAACACCACTCGCCACGCGTGGCGTGTCGCACACGTTTTTGTTGCTAGTTTGGACGTGCCTTAACAGTGGCTTGTTTAGCTCTGTTGAATCCAGGCAAATGCGTACTTTGTCCTTTTTCACTGCTGTGATCATGGGACTGGACCATTCCGTAGGTTCTGTTACCTTTGTCATCACTCCTTGGTCTTCCACGCGCTGTAGTTCTGCCTTCACCTTGTCTTGAAGGGCCACAACGACTCTTCTAGCTGACACAAGGATACTCACGGTACCGGGCTTGAGCATCATTTTGTACTTAAAGTCCCTTAGCTGGCCGAGCCCTTTGAAGACTTCTGCAAAAGGCTGTGCTGGGGGTAAATAGGTTCGTATTCAATGCTCTGCAAGCGGCTGATGAACCCCAAACATTTAGCCGCTGAGCCACTCAGTGTTACTGGCACGTTCTGCTCTACAACGAAAAATGTTTCTTCGCAAGATTTGTTGTTCACTGAAAGTAACAGCCATACTTCTTCATGCGATGCAGTTATATGTCCAAAAAATGCTGTAAGCGCGACCCGGCAGGATTGTGTTGGCTTATCTGGTAGTGTCTCAATGTCTCGTTTCAATATAACGCAGCAGTTTGCACCAGTGTCTAATTTGCATGTCATTGGTGTGCCTTCAATATGAACCGTCACATTCCAGTTGTCTGTTGTTATGGTACGCACCAACAACAAGAAAGTCCAAGTTTCCAAGAAATAGTCCTCGTCTGCTTCTAGACGCAGCTCACGCAAATCTCTCCGTCTCTGAACCACGTCTCATGATGGTGGCGGCGTCTTGCATACTTGGGCAAAATGGTTCTGCCTGCCGCACTTTTTGCAAATCTTCCCATTCGCAGGGCATATTCCGCTGTGATGTGTCTGGTAGCCGCATTTACTGCAGACGTTTCTGTTACTTGCTACTGCATGAACGCTCGTTTCCTGAGCAGTTGCGGCTGCTTTGCTTATCTCGTGAAACTGCTCTTTCCCTCGGTCATGGGCACAACAGATATCGACAGTCTTCTGATACGCAGGGTTTTCAGCGATCAACTTTTGCTGCAAATTATTGTATCGAATGACCAGAATAATACAGCTGCACAGCATGCGATCTTCTAGCGCTCCGAATTCGCAGTTTTTAGCTAGTATACGCAGTTCGGTCAACCATTCACTGAAGCTCTCGCCTTCCTTTTGGTTTCTTGATCCGAAACGGAATTCCTGAAAGGTTAGATTCGTTTCAGGCTTGTAGAAATCCTCAAATTTCTGTAACAAGATGTCGACGTCGTTTTTGTCTTCTGCTTCAAACTTGAACGTGCTGTACGCCTTTCTAGCCTCCTCACCAATTGTTACTGGCAACGTGGCTGCCTGCACATCTTTGCTCTGCTTGCTCAGCTGAGTGGCAGTAGAAAACAAGGTAAGCTCATTCTTCCAAGTTTGTCATCCAAGCCAAGCATTGCCTGATGTGTCCAAGGGCTTCGGCGGTGGAAGAAGGGATGCTGGCGTCGACATGCCGACTAGGGACAGCTGCCACCATGTAAGCATGTCTCGGTCACTCACGGACACAAACAGCGCTATGTGAAAATTGAAAAAGAAACGCTCGCGATTGTGCATGGTTGCACAAAATTCCACGATTACATTTACGGGCAGCCAGAAGTAACGGTTGAAACTGATCATTGCCCTTTGGTGTTGACTTTCAAGAAGCAGCTGCATCAGTGCCCCCTTCGTTTGCAACGCATGAGGCTCACCTTGCAACGCTATCCCACCGCTGCCACCACCCGAGAGCATCTACATGATGTGGCCCCACAACCACACGATCCTCTAGAGTCTGATGTCCCAGAAGTCGAACTGCCTTTCCCAGAGTTACGATAAAGTACACGGCAACGTCGCAAGCCCTGTCTGTACCCATCGCCTGAGAGACGTTGAACTAATTGTTTATAAAAAAAAAAGGAAAGTAGTAGAGCTGCCAGCAACGCGGCATCGTGACCTGTCACGTCACATTCCTTTTCCCATATATGCCAGCGTCCCACCAGCAATAAACGTTGTTCTTCACCGACAACCAGCTTGCTTACAGTACAAACTGCACTCAACTACTTCTTCAAGGTCAAGCTCGGATTCTCTCGGCAAAGCCCAAACAAGAAGGATGTTGTGTAAGTCATCAAGAATGGCCAGAAAGAGCACGTCTCAAAGCGGTTTATGACACATTTTATCCGTGAGACATTCCAGATGTTCATAGCAGCTCACCCCAGAACTGCCACAGCTCTGCCAAAGTTTTACAGCCTGCGTCCAAAACTGGGTGCTGCTCACACCCCAACAAGAGGTATACATACGTTTGTGTTTATTGTGCTAATGCCAACTTTTGCATCTCGACACTGGAGAATGTAACTGGCATGGAAAGCTCATTGGAAGGCACAAAAGCATTGTGCCTTTGCAGCTCCCAAACTACAGATTGTATATTAAATGAATGAGAGCGCTACTTATGGGGTGAAACTCTCACTTTGGCTAGTCTGGGAATGGTTAACGAGGGCGAGGTTACATTTACTGTTTGGGAAAGCGGTGACTTAACAAGAAGACATTGTCTCCAACCTTTTTTGTGTTTTTGTAAGAGAGCTCAGCAAATGGGTGACGAAATGTATTCCTCACGAATACATGAGCACATTTAAGCCGCGGCTGTTCACAATGCAAAGAAGTACGAGCAGCGCAGAACCATAGTTCTACATTTTGATTTTGCAGAAAGCTTGACTGTCCTTTTCTCAAATGAAACACAATCGTACCACTGGCACAAAAAACAAATCTCTATCTTCAACTGTGTCACCACGACAGAAAAAGCAACACATAGCTTTGCTATTATAAGCAACGGCATGCATTACAAAGCAGTGCACGCCTGCTAGGCCCTAGGTAGAGTGCATGAAATGTTAGATCAAAAAGCACCCACCTGCTGTCACGTCACCTACGTCAATGATGGTACAGTGAACCATTTTAAAAATAAGTACCAACCATCCGCAAGGTGGCTATTTTCCGCTACGGGGCATGGAAAAATGTCTGCGACAGTGTGGGAGGACTCTTTAAGTACCAAGCTTCCCTGCACAACCCAAGGTCTCAAAGCATCACCGCCATTCAATCGGCGCAATGAGATGGTCTCTCCAAACTTAGTGGCAACCTCAAGAATGCAGCCCTGCTTCATGCAACTGCTGCAGCCATCAAGGAGCATTGTCAGCAAAAGTTAGTAGAATGGAAGTCAGTGCCACGTGTGCCAGGCATTCAGTCATGACGTGTGCGGGTGTGTGCCAATGATCAGTCAAGCGGACTTGTGCTGCCCGTTGCGAGAACTGCTGCTAGCCAGCTAACGGCGATAAAACCTTTTTAAGTAATAACTGCAAAGAACACATAAATTTGTAAGAGTACCACATGTCACAAGTAGTGCCGAATTTGTTCTCTCTTGCATTGCATCCCAGGAAACAAAGTAGAAAACACATTCAATGTTCTTGCACAATAAAAAAACTAAGGTCAACCTTCCTTCATTGGTGGCAACTATTTTTCTTTTGTGAACATCCTAAGAATGCATGGAGTTAGTTATATTCTGTGCCTACTAAAATGCACAGAAAAGGTTTTCGGCATAACTTTTTCAGTTTGCATTGAACTTGGCCGTGAAGCTGGAAAATATTGCAGTAAGCAGTAGCAGGACACCCGTCACCTTCAAGTTTGTTTGTTTTTTTCATACTGGGTAGACTTCTTGGGAATAAATTCTTGGTTTCATGCAGTTTTAATGTGCCTACCTAACATATAAAAATAAGCAGACAAAATAAAGATATCAAGCATACATGCATGTTCGATCTCTTGCAGAATCACCCGGAAGCAAGGCTTCTTTAGTGCAGCAAGCATAAACTTTTTTCAGCAAAACTGTTTGTCAGCCTAGTTGCATCCCATGCAATGTGTAATCTTATGCAATGTTTACATTCAAGCACCGCAAAAGTTGGAACATTAACATCATGCAATTTTTTACATATTGTCGCGGTACAACGCGGACAGAACACAGGAAGACGTTCTTCACGAACAACCGGACAATCTGTTCAAAAACAAACAGAGCAGAGACACGTCTTCTTCGTCATCACCCAATCTCGCTCTGACCCACTAGGCAGAGTCCGTTAGTGCTCCCATCGTTGTCGTCGTCTGCATAGAATACACGCGTCATTTGTCCCTCCCTACGAGAGCATCGTCCCGATACTAGACAAGAAATGTCAGTTGTGGAAGTAAAGGCCACTAGCATAGTTATTCACTCACATATGGCTTCATGCGGACAACGTGCACAAGTTCAGGATGGTGTGTGCGGCGCCGCGTACGGTTCGGATTATCGGGAACGACCTCGTAGGTGACATCACTGAGGCGCCGCAATACCCGATATGGTCCGAAGTATCACCTTAACAGTTTCTCGCAGAGGCCTCGTTTCCATACGGGTGTCCAAACCCATACTCTGTCGCCGACTTCATAGGTAACTATTCTACGGTGAAGATCGTAGCGGCCTGCGCTGTAGTCTTGCTGCTGGCAGATCCGCAAACGCGCAAGCTGCCGAGCTTCTTCTGCGCATTGCGTAAACACATCGGCGTCCGTATCAGCGTCGTCAAAGTCGTGTGAAAGCATCGCATCCAGCATCGTTCGTACTTCTCGTCCGTGAACAAGGGTGAAAGGAGTCATGCACGTCGTCTCCTGTTTCGCTGTGTTATATGCAAAGGTGATATACGGTAGGATGCCGTCCCAATTTTTATGTTCGACATCCACGTACATTGATAGCATGTCTTCGATGGTTTTGTTTAGGCGCTCTGTTAACCCATTGGTTTGTGGATGGTAGGCGGTTGACTTTCGATGGGCCGTTCCACTTAGTAGCAAGACGTGATCTAAAAGTGCAGCCATAAATGCGGTTCGTCGGTCTGTTATTACGACGGTTGGTGCGCTGTGTTGCAACACCACGTGCTCAATGAAAAAGCGCGCTACCTCGGCTGCTGTGCTGGTCTGGATTGCCTTTGTTTCAGCGTAACGTGTGAGATAGTCGGTTGCAACGATAACAAAGCGATTGCCTGCAGTAGAAGTAGGAAGTGGGCCCAAAATATCCATTCCGATTTGATCAAATGGTCTTCGAGGGACCTGGATGGGTTGTAGGAGGCCGGCTGGTTTCGTCAGAGGCGACTTGCGCCTCTGGCAGTCGAGACAAGTGCGAACGTGATGTTTCACAGCGGTGGTAAGTCTCGGCCAGTAGTACCGCTGCTGCACTCTGGCTAATCTTCGCGTGTAGCCTAAGTGACCAGAAGTCACCTCGTTGTGGCAAGCTTGAAGTACTTCCGTACGAAGAGCTGCAGGAATGACAAGCAGATAGGGGGACCCGGTCAAAGAAAAGTTTTTTTTGTAAAGTGCCTTGGCCCGTAAACAAAACGACAATAGTCCTCTTGTGAAAACTCTAGGTGGTTTCGCAGATCTTCCCTCCAAGTAATTGATTAGTTCAAGCAACTCAGGGTCGTTCCGTTGTTGTTGTGCGATGGCGGATGTGTCCATAACACAAAGAAATGCTGAGTCTTCTTCTTCGGGCGGAGCAGGTGACTCTATCGGCGATTGAGGCAAGCAGTCAGCATCCGTATGTCGTTTCCCCGACTTGTATGTAACAGCCATGTCAAACTCTTGCAGCCTTAGGCTCCAACGCGCCAGTCATCCGGAAGAATCTTTAAGGTTTGTCAACCAACATAGTGAATGGTGGTCGCTGATAACTGTGAAGTGGCGGCCATACAAATATGGGAAAAATTTCATAACCGCCCATACCACGACGAGGCATTCTTTCTCAGTTGTGGAGTTTCTCTGTACGTGAGAGTGTTCTACTTGCATAAGCAAGCACTCTTTCTGTGTTGTCTTGCCGCTGCACAAGAACAGCTCCCAAGCCAACATTGCTGGCATCAGTGTGGAGCAATGTAGGAGCGGTCTCATCAAAGTGAGCAAGCACTGGAGGTGTCTGGAGACGTTGCCGCAAGTCGTTGAATGCACCTTGCTCTTCATCGCCCCATACAAAAGCAACGTCGTCTCTCGTCAGGCGAGTTAACGGTGACGCAATTCGCGCAAAGTCTGCAATAAACCGCCGGTAATAGGCACAGAGGCTGAGGAAGCGCCTGACAGCCTTTTTATCGGATGATACGGGAAACTGTGCGACGGCTGCAATTTTTTCAGGATCCGGCCGGACACCTGCGTGGCTGACGACGTGACCGAGAAACTGCAGTTCCGCGAAGCCAAAGTGGCACTTCTGCGGCTTCAGGGTGAGGCCGGCAGACCGTATGGACTGCAGAACTGCTTCAAGCTGTTCGAGATGCTCTTCAAACGTTGCGGAGAAGACGATGACGTCATTGAGATACACTAAGCAGGTTTTCCACTTCAGACTGGAAAGTACAGTATCCATGAGGCGTTGGAACGTAGCAGGGCCAGAACACAAGCCGAAAGGCAAGACTTTAAATTTGTATAGGCCGTCTGGCGTCACGAAAGCAGTTTTTTCACAATCTCTCGGGTCTACTTCGATTTGCCAATATCCGCTTTTTAAGTCCATTGAAGAGAAGTAACGTGCCTGCCGAAGCCTGTCGAGTGAATCATCTATACGGGGAAGTGGGTATACGTCTTTCTTTGTCACCTTATTTAGCGTTCGGTAGTCCACACAGAAACGCAAGCTGCTGTCTTTTTTCTTGACCAGAACTACAGGAGATGCCCAGGGACTTGTTGATGGTTGGATCACGTCATCTTCAAGCATTTTTGTCACTTGTTGTTGTATGGCTTCACATTCTCTAGGAGCCACACGATATGGATTTTGGTGAATTGGTCTTGCCATATCCTCTGTAATTATTTGGTGCTTTGTTAGGGGCGTCCGACCGACACTGGACGTCGAAGCAAAGCAGTCGTTGAACTTGGCCAATAGCGTAAGAAGGCGCTCTCATTCGTGCTGTGACAAAGCAGTGCTAACATCAAGTACAGGAGCTGGGTCTTGCATTGGTGCTTCTTCGAGTAGTGAACAGCAGCCACGAACATCCGCAACGGCGTCAAAATAAGCCACAGCCGTGCCCTTGGGAAGGTGCCGTCGCTCTGTGCTAAAATTTGTTAGCAACAGGTTTGTGCGCCCGTCGGTGACATTCACGATTCCTCGTGCAACCGAGATACCGCGAGTAAACAACAACGTGGTTATTTGGTCGGCAACTCCTTCGCAACGAAACGGTATGTCACATGCTACCGAAACAAGGGCACACGATCGAGGGGGGATAACAACGTCGTCTTCTGTTAGACGAAATGAGTTGTGTTGCGGCGATAAGCAATGGACTAAACCGGAGCTCTCATAAAACATCACCATGCGGTCCGGGATGTTAATTACGGCGCCATATTCTTTTAGGAAGTCCATTCCAATAAGCAAATCTTTGCAACATACAGGAAGAACGATGAAAGCGGCCACAAAAGAAGAATCCCCGATGTTAACTCTATCAGTACATCTTCCAGTAGGCATCAGTAATTGGCCGCCTGCCGTCTTTATGTGAGGTCCCGTCCATGGCGTCTTTACTTTCTTCAGGCGGAAGACGAGTTCCTGACTCATTATAGAGAAGTCAGCACCAGTGTCGACTAACGCTGTCACCGGCTGCCCATCCATGAAAACATCAATGTCGGCGCTCACAATTTCTTCAGTGTTTATCGGCTTCACGTCGTTCTGCAGCAAGAATGTTGGGGGCTTTTTAGTGTCTTGTGGCGGGCCTGCAACCTTGCCCCCAAAGGTCGCCGCCTTCAGTTTCCCCGACGGGGGCTGGGCGACCTTCGTCCTCGGAGCGCCGCAAAAGTACGTCCGGTAGATGAAGCCATCTGACGTGGAGGGGGTGGAGAGCGTGACCGATGGCCGAAATCGGACCGATCATTGGGCACGCATTCGTCATTCGGGTGCGCTATTGGGGGTCCCTGAAAAGCAGCGTCGTCGCGGCGTAGCATGGCGTCGTCATTTGCACGTCGACCATAGGACCACGGACGAAAAGGTCGAAATGATTTGTCACGATGCCAGCAATGACACAAAATATGGCCGGCGCCTCCGCAGTGAAAACAGAGTGGGCACCTATCGACAGTGCGCCATACGTCGGTTCTCCGAAGTTGCGGCCGTCCCGTAGCATCGTTTTGCGGCGGTGACCAAGACGCGGCGAACGACGGCTGGCGGTATGACTGAAGCGGCGTAACAGCTGCGCGCTTCGAAGCTTCCTCTTGTGGCGGCAACCAAGCAGCGGCTGTCGGAGGTTGGTGGTACAGCGATGTAATTGCAGCCGGTGGTGGACATCAGACAGCGGCAGCGTAACTCAGGGGTCGCTGGTGGTCTTGAAGATCGGTTACCGGGAACGCCTGCCGGATTTCGTCACGCACCACTTCGGCGATTGATGCGATGGGTCTATCAAGTGTCGGTGCCATGATCTTTTGAATTTCCTCTCTGATGAGCTCTCTGACCAACTCACGCAAGGAGTTCTGATACTCGGCAGTCACTGCGGCAGCATGGATTGTAGTGCTGGCGTACAGTCGATCATATTGCCTGCATCTTTGATGAAGGGCCCGCTCAATAGCCGTAGCCTCTTTGATTAACTCAGCGACAGTGACTGGTGGATTGCGCACAAGCCCCGCGAACAACTGCTCTTTTACACCTCGCATGAGGTAGCGCAACTTCCTATCTTCAGTCAAGTTCGGGTCGGCTCTACGAAAGAGGCGGGCCATGTCCTCGGCGAACATTGTGACCGACTCATTAGGTTGTTGCACGCGTAGCTCCATCATTTGCTGGGCGCAGTCGCGTCGGTCGGCACTTGCAAAAGTTTCCTTGATCCTCTGCCGAAAGTCATGCCAGCTCGTGAGGCTACCCTCGCAGTTCTCGAACCAAGTACGGCCACTGTCGTCAAGGGCGAAATAGACGTGGGAGAGCTTTTGCTGCTCAGTCCACGGATTAATCTGTGCGACGCGTTCATACTTGTCCAGCCAGTCTTCAATGTCTTCGAAGACTGCACCGCGATAGCGATCGGGAACCAGTGGATGCAGAAAGGTTACCTGTTGTGGAGTGGGAAACCGACTGGTTTGGGGTGCTTATGGTGGACTGGTTTCGGCCATTGCGAGATGTGTGCAGCTCCTGGAGAGAGGTGGTTGAAGAGCGGAGAACTCCGGGGCAAGGCCTAGCAGTCGACGGCTAAAGCGATGCACGGGTGTCGTAACTGGTGGCAGTGCGCCCGGGCTAGATGAACTCCCAGAAGGACTCCGACGCATCAGACGCGGTCAGTACCCAGCACCTCCACCAGTGTCGCGGTACAACGCGGACAGAACACAGGAAGACGTTCTTCACGAACAACCAGACAATCTGTTCAAAAAAAAGCAGAGCAGAGACACGTCTTCTTCGTCATCACCCAATCTCGCTCTGACCCACTAGGCGGAGTCCGTTAGTGCTCCCATCATCGTCGTCGTCTGCATAGAATACACGCGTCAATATGCATTACACCATTGACAAGCTGCATCAAAAAGCAAACTTTAATCAGGCACATGCACAGGGTGAGACACCTCAGCAGCGATGTCGCAAGGACGAAGGCGACACATGTCAAGGGAAGAGCGGTGATGGCAGCTAGTGCATGCACAGAGAAGTACGAAACATGTCTAGCTACATTTAAGGACTTTATACTTTTTGTGTCACAGTGGCACATAACCAATGGCTAAATCTATGAAAATCAAATAAATCAAAGAAATAATGTGCTATTGCATTAAAAGGTCTGTGAGCTTTAGACACACCTATGAGCCAAAATTGTATGTACTGGTTTTATGTAAGGATTTTTTTAATATTATGCACAACAAAGGTGGGTCACCAGTACTGCTTTGTCAGTCAACATACAAGACATATATAACCCCATTGCTGGAGCTTCCATTTGACACACATATAACCTTCATATATATATCCACAAATACATTTGCCGAGATACTAACTGACCGACCCAGTGGCAGCAGCAGTCACGCCAAACCTAGAGGGGGCAGGCAAAGTAAGCCTCACCTTAAAATGAACTGTCACTCACTGAACATTAGAAAAATCCACACACACACAGCTCCATACTTGTTAGGAAACAGCATGGTACACAACGCAGTTGTCAGATGCATGCTGACCTTTCAGACATGCATGGGACAACAAGAATTCCCAAGTAATTGGGCAACCCAGAAAACTAGTTTCAAGAATTTTTTTTTTTTTACAACCAGCCACACAAAAAGCTTGTTTACAAACATTTGCTTGCTGTTGTTTACTGCTGTCATTTGTCCAATCACTTCATCATGGTCTGCCAAAATATTCGAGATGAACTGCTGAGATCAGGAACACATGAGCTGCCATACTGAGGCTTGTGACATTCGGGCAATCGCATAGATGCACTTAGATGACAAGTCAAGTGCCATGGCATCTTTCTTTACAAGCACCTGGCATACCCTAGGAGGCTGTGTTCAACGATGGTCACAGGATGCCATTGTCACTAAGATGTGAGGAAAATCACACAAAATACATCATCTTGTGCTGTCTCTTGTTGCCTGCACTAAAGGCACATTCTGCTGAAAGACACTGCCAACAGAATGCGAAATTTTGTTGCGATTGGTCTTTAACCATTCACAAGCAGCTACCTGTTATCGCTGTACCTCCACTGTGA
Source organism: Dermacentor variabilis (assembly GCF_050947875.1). Lineage (NCBI taxonomy): Eukaryota > Metazoa > Arthropoda > Arachnida > Ixodida > Ixodidae > Dermacentor > Dermacentor variabilis. Next base: position 7,902,199 of record NC_134575.1, on the reverse strand, counting down.
CGTCGCAGTCCCCCACACTCACCGAAAAAGTCTACGCATTGCCAGTGGCACAGGGAGGCTCTGAATGGCAGCTCGCATTTCCACTTGCTCTTCCTCACTTAGTGGTTCCTCCTGTCCTGAGTCAAACTGGAGGAGAAATTAATTCCTAATTAAAAAATGAATGAGGTGGAGAACAACAGTGCCCCAAGCTTTGCAGTTAACTAAATCTGCTGAGACACCCCTGCAAGGTGAACAGGGCTCGTCTTATTATTCACAGGATAAAATGCCAAGCTTGAAACTGGCTGAACCAATCAAATGCGCATGGAATGACACAACACTCAGGAAAAAAAAGATAAAATAATACAAGCTCTTAGATGTGTTATTCCTTTCCTTCACCTCTATACTGCTTGGATGTTTATTTTGTTTTGGCAACTGCCACAATATTTAAAAAAGGAATGAACAATACAACTGCACATGAGGATTCTGTGAATATGTAGGCTGAGGGTCCTCATGTTTCGTCACTGTTGATCACTACAGCTAAGCATGGCACTTGGCTAGTACTCATCAGTCAATGAAAACCTGAAGTCACAACTCAAGGATCTCCTCTGATCACCTACCACTGAATCATAGGCATCAAGGCCGCCTGGAGAACGCATGCTAAGGGCACGATTTAAGCAGCTGGATCCAGTCCGCCGTCGATGTGAAGCAGACGACAATTGCCGCCGCACAATCAGCGTGTCCGGGTCTTCAATGGATGCCTGGACAGCACAAGTTTTAAAATGAGACGCCTGAAAGCATAATACACGATTCCGTGTTTCTCACATGAAATCTACAAATTCGACATGTGGCATATGCAGGTATGGTTTAGCATAATGAAGAAAAGATGCACACAGCATTCAATAGCACAAAAATTACATAATACACATATAAGTGGCTCTATTAGCCATGCAATGAAAGAGTAGTCATCAAGAAAATTAAGTTTTTCTGCAGGCATCAAATACTCTTTTACTGAACACAATGGTGCTGGTGAATTTGTATTGCGCACCTCAATACTTCAATTTGGAATAAACTAAAGGAAGATATAAGCATGCACTCTCAACCAAGATGGTTGCATGCATTAAGTCTACTCTGGCAATGCCACTCCTGAGAAGTTTCTTGCAACTACGGTCAAACCTTGATATAACGAAAATGGGCGTAGCAAATTACTAGATTTAATGAAATAAATCAAGAATGTTTCTTACCACCTCGTAATGAATATATGCCTATAACGAATGTTGGATATAACAAAGGTATTTTTGTGTCAGATGCAGCTTTGTAGTAGCAAGGTTCTACTGTAACAACAAAGCTGTAAATGTCATGACACCAGTGGTGATGTCAAGAGGTGGTTACCAATAGGATCAGAGCTGACAGCAGAAGAAATTTGGTTCGAATTTATGGGCTCCCTGTGATGCGCCATGCAACAGTATTTGGTTTAGAAGATTGTGTTTAGGTGCTCTATGCACAATACCCATTCATTTACCAGGTTCAAACTTAAGCTCCCCACCACCATTAAAGAAGCAACACACACCCTTGACATGGCTGGCAATGTTGCAGCAGCGAACCGCTCAGAGTAGGCAGTGCTTCGGCGCCGTGATGGCAGCAATGTGCAAACTGCCCGCGCCCAGTCACGGTGACCACTCCAGTGTGATAGGGTGTTGCAGAGCTCGCCAAGGTCAGTCCTGCTGCACCGCCGCCCAAGAGTGTATTGCCAGAGTCGCACCCGCTCCTCCTCCCGCTCGGTGTCTGCAAGGCAAAGCACAAGAGATACATGAGCAACCTTACACTTCCTGGCTAAAGAGATTGGAAGGAGAAAACAATATGAAAACAGCAGACCACAGGCCCACCAAAACAATGCCTGTGCCATACCAATGCAGGTGAGGACAACACTATTTGATTACTGCTTGATACAAGACTGACATATGTCCGTCGTCTCTGCACTCTTGCCTGTTCCAACTGGGCATGTGCCATGTAGGCATTATCTCTTGTTGAATAAAATCATCAGTACCGGCACTTTTCTTATGGTTGCACCCTTCATTTCTGCAAATGTTTGTTCGTGCCAGTGCTTATGTTAACCACAACAACATATCACCAACACCATAAGCACGAGATGCAAGAACCACCTTTCAGGCATGCACTGAAAAATAAACTATGCTTCTGCACAAACTACAATTAGTGTAAATAAAGATATTAATGTTTTGACTGAAACTCTATACCAGCAGTCTACTGTAAGCATATGATATCTCCTTCTCTCTTCTTTATGGGCTTCTTATTTTTATCATGTTGCATTCATGCCTTCATATTACAATGTCATTTTTGAGCAACTTATCGAAAAATTTATATGTGTGGTTGTCTTACAGGTCACTGTCAATGTACATGCCAATTACAGTACTGTGTATATACTCAGAAAATGCGAATGATAGGTGTACACTCCTTTTGCTCTATACTTTGCACCTTTGCCAAACTACTGTTGCATTCACTGCAAATTTACAGTGCATATAAACTTGCCCTTATGCAGGTGTCTTTACATAGTAAGCCATGTCTTACACAGTAAACCAACTGTGTGTATTGTTCGCTCTGTTTTGCATATGTTGTACTGCTGCCTCTGCCTTGTAACAGCCACCTATATATCATCAAACTGTCTTCAGTTTTTCATGCAGGCAGCTATTTGAGTGAAGAGGGCACACAAGCTGAATAAGATTTCTGCTGGGATTACTAGGCATGGCACATTGGGTGTTTCAGGTTAATCACACCTGATAAAGCTTAACTTCAATATGGCCAAAATGTGTTTCTCCTTCCAACCAAAGCCATTAATCAGCTTCTCCCATGCAATACAGCATAATTATGGAGCTTAAAATCCCAAACCACCAACTTGATAGGCAAACACATTAACCGTGCTGAGAGATTCTGTCAGAGCCAACTATGTATAACATATTTCCAATTAAACAGCTGGCTGCAAAATATTGTGACATCACAATGGGTATCGGAGAGATGCACATTTATTCATCTGCATTTCTGTGTGGTGGCTCTGTATTGCTGAACACTGCGTTTATATGATGACACGAAGACACAATTTACTTGTTCACCTTTCTGAAATATTTGTTTATTAAAACATGTGCGAGTAACAAACAAATACATTACTCTCCAATTTGTAAAATTACACATTTCACAAAGAATTCCACTCTAATAAGGTCAAATGTAGCAGTTTCACATAAGACATGCATAAGCGTCAAAATTATTTGTACCCTAAAGAGAGGTCATAAATATTTAAAAGTGTACACACAATGAAAGATAAACTATAAATCGATTGAAAAATTCAAAGGTAAATTACTGCATTGTTTGAGCTGCTTGAAAAAGTACACTTTGGCTGTAAAATTGGCCAGAATGGTGATCACAAGAGTTTTACTCATTGATACTGAATAAACTGTATTTTCATTGGACACCAGAATGTGGCTTAACATTAATCCTGGCTCTAGAGGAATCTACTGCTTAGGTGAAGCCATGATGTAAAGCAAGGACTAACTACTCTTCTGGTCACTTTAACTGGGAAAATATTCAGAGGAAGGTATAGCTAAATGCAAGAATGTGCTTGATTAGTGTTCTACTGACCTGTGCAGCAAAGCAAACCTATATAGAGAAACCTCCAATAGCATCTGGCTGAACTTTTAAGGAACAAAAGCTTTCAAAACAGGCCAACAAAGCATGCTGCGCCAGAGCAAGCGACAACACAATGTAGCTTAAAAAAGTAATTCAACATGCAAGTGAGCAATTGAAAACAAAAAAATGAAAATTGTTTTCTGCTCATTCTACCACGTGGAACTATGCCTTTCTCCTACAACAGGGTACACTTCTCCCTGGCTCGTCTTGACACAACAATGGCTCATGTGTCATTTTCGAAAGCTCCATGGCAGCAGTGCCATGACAACTCAGTTTGTACAGCAGCATCACACAAGCCAGCCCAAACTAGAGTAAAAAAAAACTGTTGATGGTAGTCTTAAGCAGCTTCGAAACATGCTTTAAACATATTAACAAGTTTTTGCCCTTCGTGACTGTAAGGAAGCCTTCAGTTAACTACATTGATATTCAAATAATTCAATTTCGGAGAGAGAGAGAGAGAGATCTTCAATGGAATGCACACAGTTCTGTGAGCATGTAGCTGTCTAAATGCTACTCTTCATATGGAAGGAGATTACGGACAGAAAGACCCTAGGAGGAGTAGAAAAATGGGGGACAAAGAGGGGGGTGAGAAAATATTTCATTGTGGCATGTAATTGCTAGTTGCATAGGTGCTGTGCTAGAGCTTATCAATTAGGCCAATGTCTTGATGGGAAAAAGATATACAAAGTTTGACGCTGCTTTGAAGAAGAAGGCAGAGGTTTGTATGCTCCCCATCTGTAGTGGTTCGTGGGTACCAGAGCCATTCCTAAAAAAATAAACAAGTCCTTTTATTTGTGTTAACTGGTCATTCCAACAAATGTGTTCCATGGTTCCTAACCACCACAGTTATGACAATAAGTATTGGTGGTCCCTCCAAAATGAGAATGTGGCATTCTGATGAAGCCAGTGATTCAATTTTAAGCTGACAAGATAGCTGATGCTGAAATCTTGAATTTAAAGTGGGATCAATTAAGTGAAGAAAGTGATGCTGATGAATCGGCAGACTCCACAGGCAATTCCTCTCCGAATCGCCAATGCATAGAGAATTAATAAAATATATTCACCTCAAATTTCTTGAATATAGACCTCTACAGGCAACTAGATTAGCTTTTTCATTTCCGCATATGCTGCAATGTCCAGGAATCTACCAAGATATGACAGTGTGGACAGCAAAAGTAGCTAGTGGCAGTGGCTATACACTTATGTAACTTATGCCTCACGGATGATGGTTATGAACCTTGTTAACACTACACATGTTCTGCACGGTCACTTTTGAGTATGTGAAGATGAGTGAGTCATCATGCTGGTGTTTGCTAAAGAATGTAAAGAATGGTGTCTTTCATACATAGCATTCAGCTGATATCTTGACATTAACAGTTCAAGATGGTAAGGGAAGTGCTGACCAGTAGACAATATGTACAAACCATACAACGATCTCTAAGCAACACAATTATCAATGAAGATATGGGTCAAATCCAAGCAGTATTCCTTCATGGTGTGGCCCAGGGTGATTGGTAGAGTTCTAGCTTGAGGCACAGTTTTCTTCGTACTGATACCAGGAATATGTAGGCCAACTTGTAGGAATGAAAGTGTCCAAAAAGGGAAATTCAAAGGCATGAGCTGTTGCACCTGGGCAGGAATGGAGGCAGATTCTTTGGATATATTAGAGATAGATTAGAGATAGATTCTTTGGGCAGGCTATAGCCTGCCCAAAGCCAGACTTTGATTAGATTATGGGGTCTTACGTGCCAAAACCACTATCATGATTATGACGCACGCTGTAATGGGGGACTCTGGAAATTTAGACCACCTGGGGTTCTTTATACTGTGCACCTAAATCTAAGTACACAGGTGTTTTCGCATTTCTCCCCCATCGAAATGCGGCCGCCATGGCCGGGATTTGATCCCATGACCTAGTGCTTCGGAGCCAAACACCATAGCCACCAAACAACCAAGGCGGGTAAAGCAGGACTTAATGAAGTTTCAGCAATGAATATGAAAAAATGCTTCTCAATTGTAGACATGTCGAAGATTGATGCACATATTCTTTTGTGTTAAACGAAGGTACCACCCTTGGTGGCTACGCAACTGCCAGCATCCACAAACAGCATCCCTTCTCCTGGATTGATGCCGAGGGTCCACACCATGTTTGCATCACAAGCCTTGCCTCACTTTTTTCTCTCCTGCTTTCTTGCAACATGGCACAATTTCCAATAGTGTTCTGCACTCTCTGCATATTATGAGGAACACTGAGTTGTTCAAACATTGCTGCTGGATATTTTATTTGTGCGCTGCAGGAGAGACCTGAGATATGAAAAGGGAAAATTGTGAAATCTGCTAGTGAGGCAACTGCCTACATTGAAGACAAAGGCATTTGTTAAAATTTTGTGCTGTTGTTGAATCATACATCAGTGTAATATTCTCTACACACAATCGACATCGTGTGATCTCTGCACTGCCCCCATTATTTTGCAATGATGATGTTTAGAGGGCCCTTAAACCACTTGAAGATTTCTTACATAATAGTAGCTGTGTACCCTTCTACAATAATAATTATGCCAAAGGAATTTTCTAGGGATATGCAAATAGTGATTTTTGAGACCGAATCGAATACAAATCGAATAATGCCAGAAGTGAATCGAATCGAATACCTTTCAAATAGTTTTCGAATAATGAACATTCATTGTTTGGGATCTCATCGGCCTTAGTGCGATTAGAAGAACTGGTGAGGCTTATACATTGCTGAATAACGGACATGTCCTCTGCTATAGAGGTCTCTTAGATAAGAAGCAATGCGGGGTAGGATTCCTAATCCATAAGGACATTGACATTGTATGGGATATCATCGGCCTTAATGAGATTAGAAGAACTGGTGAGGCTTATACATTGCTGAATAACGGACATGTCCTCTGCTATAGAAATCTCTTAGATAAGAAGCAATGCGGGGTAGGATTCCTAATCCATAGGGACATCGACATTGTATGGGATATCATCGGCCTTAGTGAGATTAGAACTGGTAAGGCTTATACATTGCTGAATAACGGACATGTCCTCTGCCATAGAGGTCTCTTAGATAAGAAGCAATACGGGGTAGGATTCCTAATCCATAAGGACATAGCAGGCAATATTGACGAATTCTACAGCATTAATGAGAGGGTAGCTGTAGTTGTAATCAAGCTAAATAAGAGGTATAGACTAAAGGTAGTAATAGCCTACGCTCCAACATCCAATCATGATAATGGGGAAGTAGATCAGTTTTATGAATATGTTGAATTAGCGATGAGAAAAGTGCAAACTCAATATACTGTAGTAATGGGTGACTTCAATGCAAAAGTGGGGAAAAAGCAGGCTAGTGAACAAGCAATGGGCAACTATGGCGTCGATTCTAGGAACACTAGAGGAGAGATGCTGGTAGAATTCGCAGAAAAGAATAAGCTTCAAATAATGAACACCTTTTTCAGGAAGCATAGCAACAGAAATTGGACCTGGAAAAGCCCTAATGGTGAAATAAGAAATGAAATTGACTTCATACTTTCTGCTGATCCCCACATAGCCCAGGATGTAGAAGTGATACAGGTAGGGTAAAGTGCAGTGATCATTGGTTAGTGAAGGCTAGGATTCACCTCAATTTCAAGAGAGAAAGAGCAAAATTGGTCAAAAAGAAACAGGTCAACCTAGAGGCAGTAAGGGTAAAAGCAGACAAATTCAGACTGGTACTTGCACACAAATATGTAGCCTTAGAACAGAACGATGATGATGACATAGAGCTGATGAATGAAACTGTAACTAGGTTGGCTTCAGAGGCAGCAATTGAAATGGGAGGCAAGGCACCAAGACAACCAGTAGGCAAGCTCTCCCAAATAACAAAGGACCTTATAAAAAAACGACAAAAATGAAGGTGTCCAACTCAAGAGGTAAAATAGAATTCGCAGAACTGTCAAAACTGATCAACAAGGCAAAAATAAGTGATATTCGAAACTATAACGTGATAAATACTGAGGAAGCCATAAAAAATGGACGCAGCCTGAAATCACTGAGAAAGAAACTTGGCATAGGACAAACCAAGATGTATGCACTGAAAGATAAGCAGGGTAATATCATCAGCAATCTCGAAGATATAGTAAAAGCAGTGGAAGAATTCTATGCTGACCTGTACAGTACCCAGAGGAGTCAGGATACCTCAATTAGGAACAGTAATGAACAGGATACAGAAACTTCTCTTATAACTAGCGATGGGGTCAGAAGGGCCTTGCAAGAAATGAAACGAGGAAGAGCGATAGGAGAAGATGGAATAACAGTCGATTTAATCAAAGATGGAGGAGACATAATGCTTAGAAAAGTGGCGGCTCTTTATACAAATTGTCCATCAACTGCAAGGGTCCCATAAAACTGGAAGAATGCAAATATTATACTAATCTACAAAAAAGGGAGACATTAGAATTATAGGCCCATTAGCTACTCCCAGTATCATATAAGATATTTACCAAAATATCCTCCAATATAATAATGGCAACACTGGACTTTAGTCAACCAAGGGAACAGGCTGGCTTCAGGAAGGGATACTCTACAATGGATCACATCCATGTCATTAATCAGGTTATAGAGAAATCCACAGAGTACAATAAGCCTCTCTATATGTGTTTCATAGATTACGAAAAGGCATTTGATTCAGTAGATATACCAGCAGTCATAGAGGCATTACATAATCAAAGAGTACAGAACACTTACGTAAATATCTTGGAATACATCTGCAAAGATTCCACAGCTACTTTAATTCTACACAAGAAAAGCAGGAAGCTATATATAAAGGTAGGGGCCAGACAAGGAGACAATCACCAATGCTATTCACTGCGTGCTTGGAAGAAGTACTCAAGCTATTGAATACTTCTTCTGGGAAGGATTAGGAGGGAGCATCAATGGCAAATATCTCAGCAACCTTCGGTTTGCCGATGACATTGTTCTATACAGCAACAATGCAAACAAATTTCAACAAATGACTGAGGACCTTAAGAGACAGTGTGTAAGGGTGGGGTTGGAAGATTAATATGCAGAAGACAAAGATAATGATGAACAGCCGGGCAAGGGAACATGAGTTCAAAATCACCAGTCAGCCTCTAGAGTCGGTGAAGGAGTATGTATGTTTACCTAGGTCAATTAATCACAGGGAACCCTGACAATGAGAAGGAAATGTACAGAAGGATAAAAATGGGTTGGAGTGCATACGGCAGACATTGTCAGCTCCCAACTGGAAGCTTACCCTCGTCATTGAAAAGGAAGATGTACAATCAGTGCATTTTAGCGGCGCTGACATGTGGGGCAGAAATTTGGAGGCTGGCAAAGAGGCTTGAGAACAAGTTAAGGACCACGCAAAGAGCAATGGAACAAAGATTGCTAGGCATAACGTTGAGAGACAGAAAGAGAGCGGTTTGGATCAGAGAGCAAATGGATATAGACGATATTCTAATTGACATCAAGAGAAAAAAATGGAGGTGGGCAGGTCATGTAACGCGCCGGTTAGATAACCATTGGACCATTAGGGTTACAGAATGGGTACCAAGAGAAGGGAAACGCAATCATGGACCACAGAAGACTAGGTGGAGTGATGAAATTCTGCAAATTCGCGGGCGCTAGTTGGAATTGGTTCGCGCAGGACAGGGGTAATTGGAGATCACAGGGAGAGGCCTTCGTCCTGCAGTGGACATAAAATATGCTGCTGATGATGATGATATCACAATTAATATGAAATGATGTTCACATCCTTGTATTCTTAATGTTAGCAAGTTTCTGTCATTGCATACTATATTATGAAGTGCTGTTTATTAAAAGCACAAATGGAGCAGCAGACAAGTAGTTTCTTCCCAGGCACAGGATGCATCAGTAAGTGTGAATGATTGCTGTATAGCCTGCAAGTCCAGCTAAATAAGCGATGTAGCCTCCTGTACTGCACAAGTTCTCATGTTTTATGTCTATACTATGCCCGCGAAGGTGGAAGTTTACTGCTATTTTTGCTCCGATTTTATGTTTAATAGGCAATTTCAAGCATTCAAGAAGTATTCAAAAATATTCACATTTGCGAATAGTGACTATTCGATTCAAAGAGCGAATCAAATAGGACACTATTCAATTCGTTATTCAAAAGTTTAAACTATCCGCACACCACTATAATTTTCTGAAATGATGCCATAATGGCAAAGTTACAGGTGTTTGATGAACAACTAAGCAGCCACCTTCGCTACCCGTACCACAGGCACTGTCTCACCCTAGCCGGGCAATCAGTGCAATGCAGCAAAAGCTTCAGGTGACATCAGCCAACCAGAATAGAGTACCAGAAGCAAGTATCCTCCATTGTCGGCCTCTCATTGCCTTCTGTGCGGTGCCAACTAAATGGAAGCTTCACGGAAGGATCAGTGGCACACAAGGGGAAGCCCTTTCCCTTCCCAGAAGAGACAGCTGGCTCTCATCACAATGGCACTCTCATCTCTCACCAGTCGACCAATGGACAGACGGACCCTAGTGACATCACACACACGTGGCCTTGCTGCCATAACTACGTGCAAAGAAGGACTGGAAAAGCCCAGAGAGGAGCACGAGACTGTCTCTTGAATTCGTGGCTTCCCCCTGGCGTGTAAGACTGCCATGTTTGCAAAAAGTGATTGCCATGGCGTTCTGTACGTGGCACATGTTCTTACCTAAATATGTTCAAAATGCCAGATATGGTTCAGAAGCCCTCTATAAGAGGAAGCTTCACCTCACACTGAACTCCAATTTTTATATTGAAATACATGTGATGCGTTAGATGGCACCGATTAGACAACCACCGAGCCAGTTATGCTACACAGGTGAATTTCACAAATGTACTATTCAGAAATCATTGGTACAATTTCGACTAGCACTTATTACATCAATCTTGTCCGCTTTTGGTGCATAATACATGCAAATAAAATAAAGCATTGCAATATTGTTTTTATTGTCTGTAAAAGCAAGCTGCAGTTTATTTTATTCTGCTGTCTTCGACAATTTTTGGGACAAGATTGTCACAACAGCTGGTAGACTGCACCTTATCTTTTAAATTAGGAGTGGGCAAATATTCCAAATTTTTACTATGAATTGATTATTACACACCAACTATTCAACTTTTTTAAAGTTAGGAGTGGGCAAATATTCAAGTTTTCTATATGAATCGAATGTTTCGCACCAACTATCCGTATTTGTGTTCAGTATTTTCATATATCAAAACTAACAAAATATTTTGCCAGAACCGACAGTTGAAGTCGGGTTACTGTGTTCAATCTGCTATGCCAAGTATCACAAATTGTGCAAACTGAACCAGCGACAAAAGCTTTCGAAGCAATGCAGAAAAAAATGGGTAATGCAAGCTTTGTTTTTGGTGTAGCTGCGGAAGTCTGCATGACAATCTGAGTTCTGCTTGTAGTCTATAATTTAGTGTTTCTTGCCGCCTACTCATGTAGCACTTTTATCTTTTATGCTACAACCAGTGATGTTTTCCTTGGAATGGGCCATTATACATATGTCTACAGTACAGAACTTCTTCATCAGCTCTCTTTTTTTTCTTTTACAGCAAAGCTGTTTATGGCTAGGGTTCCATGGATTTTTCATGTCCATGGATTTTTCATGTCTGTCAACAGATCTGCATATGCAAAAACTCAGCTCCCGAATTAGAGACAAAACCGCTTCATTATATACAAAGGCTTATATGTCTCATCCCTTGGATATGCATTTTCTGTAGATTAATTATCAACAGGCAGCACTTTCAAGATCAGCAGATTCTCATGTGCATGCGTGCGTGTGTGTGTGTGTTTTGCTTGCTTGCTTGCTTGCTTACATGGGTGTGAGCCATTGCTTAAGGAGTTACAGGCCATTCGTTGTTTTATGTGACGGACAAATTTCTCGAAATGTTTACGGATTTAATAACAGAGGTGATACGAGAATGTGTATGCATACCAATGATCACAATCACCACTGATCAGGGCAATAAATGTGTTCATACCTTTGTTCAACATTGTCACCTCTGTGTTGTGCACTAAACAGTTGTGCTGTTTATCCACCTTCACATAGTGGAATGGCTTGTGACTTTTTCCAGAACGTAACATCTTTTTATTTTCCAACAACCATTTATTTAGCATTTTTGGAAAGATAGTCATACAGCAGCCATTCATTCTTGGAAATCTTGTGTGCAACCAGGCTGTAAACAGGTTTATTCATGGAGGCCTTTTATTGAATATTAATGACCTTGTGTTTAAAACTGATCCTAATAGTCCGTGACAGCTGGCTGCCTCTTTTTCACTAGTCTGTACAAGCATTGTACACCATTATACCAAAATAAATGTTCCTGCTATAAATATATGGGCCTTGTTTCAACTATTCGATATTTAATTCGATACTTACTACAGTAAACTCTCAGTTGTACGAATGTCGGTTTATCGAATATTTCAGAATAACGAACTTTTTAAAAATCCCCGGCAGTTTTCTTATAGATTCTATGCAAAAATGTTTCACTTAAACGAATTTCGGAACAGTCAATATTTCAGTTGAACGAACTTGCTCAGAGGACCAAGGCTTATTTTTGTCATCAGCTGGAGGTCGATAGCCATACTTTGTTTGAAGTCTATGCACAGTGTGAGAGTGCACTGATTACCTGTGCTGGACCGACGGATCTGGAGATTGTTTCCAGTGTTCATCCTGAAGAAGAAGAGTGCGACGAAGAAGAGGCAACTGCCGAGCCAGTTTCAAGCCCTATAACTCTAGCTGAGGTTGTAGGGTGCATTGGAAAGTTGAGAGACTTTGTGTCGCAACAGCAAGCTGTTCCAGAAGAAGTATACAAAAACATTGACTCTTTGGACAGTTTTGTTACTTCCTGTGCTTTAAAGTACAAGTGCAGAAGAAGATTACAGATTTTTTTCTAAGTGAGAAAGGCAGCATTATAACTGTTATGAACCTTGTACTTGTTGATATGTACAAATTCCATTTCACACATTTCTAACACTATGGATGCCATGTCTTTTGCTCCATGAATCGTACTTCAAACTTTTGACTCTGTATGCCATGCCTTATGTTGGTCTAGTGAATATTCAGTTTAGTGAACTTTCAGTTAAGTGAACTATTTCCTTCGGTCCCTTGAAGTTCACTCAAGTGGGAGTTCACTGTATTCGTGTTTGATTCATATTCAAAAATTTTGATATTTGCCCACCTCTATTTTAAAAGCAACAAACACCTTCAAAGTTGGTTTTATGGATGCCAAACAAGACAATTTCTCCGTTCTCATGTATTTCAATAAGAGCTCCTATCTGGAGCAAAGCACATGTGCCACCACAGATACTTAATGCCTTTGTCAGAGGTGCTAAAGTATATTAATACAACACAATTTAACTTTGGGGTTTTGTTCATGCTTTGTATTTGAAAGAAAACAAAAGATTGTGCAAACTAAAAATAATTAATATATTAATGCATGTGTTAATGAACCAAACAAAAAACAAAAAAGAACAAAAAGTGACCAGCTAATAGCCAATGAGTACATCACACATGAAACAAGATGGTAATTTTACTTTTGCACTAGCATGCACAAGAATAAGGCATAAGCAATAATCAATGGTAACAGACTGTTACATGGGAAAATATTTCTAGTATGGGTCTCCAGCTTTATTATTGCAATACAACTTCCCTTCAGATTGCAATAAAAATTATTACAATTACTTTTGTGCTTCTTGGGATTCCTTACTTTTGTTTATCCCTTCTGGCTACACATGTCAGACGCTGATAGGATCTGCCCAGGGGGAACAAAACAAATTTATATACATACTGCCACACCAACCAAGAGTTCTAGCAGAATATGGTACAATTTTTTTCTGTACTGCAGTTATGCTCATGAAAGGTCTTGCAAGCTTGCACGGTGGAATGACGTATACAGATAAATTCCTAGTATATGCAGGAAAAAAGTTTGCCATGAGGCTTTTTCATCACACAGATGCTGAACATGATGATGGCATGACCAAGGTTCTCTTCATTATTAGCATATGAAACACGATGCCTACGTTGCAGTATTCGAGTGCACCTGTGAGCAATATGACAGGTAATAGCAGCAGTTAATCATGACGTTTAGATGTGAACTAGTATTCGTATAATAGCACCTTTCCCGCGGAACATGTGATCCACTGGAACACATATTATATTTCGAGTAGAGTGCAAATTCGGGTGCTCCCTTTCATACAAATAGTTCGCACTGACGTACTTAACCACAACGCTGACCCCACCTCGATCCTGTACCAGAACTGCTAGCTACAACTTATCTACAGAATTTCTTTTTTTTAATACAGCCTCGAATACAGAATCCATGACGTTACGTGCAAGTTGCGTTTTTCTTTGGTGACGTATTTAAAGTTGTCAGAGCTTTCGTGCTTTTGCACCAATTAATGCTATGATTTCCTTATTCTTAAAACTAGCAACGCTACATCATGAAAACATTTCTCGCAGATTAAAAAGCGCATGTCATGGTGTGCTCACGGCGGAAATTCGCGCGCATGGAAAGGTCAAAGCAATTTTCAATTGCTGCACGTTCTGCGGAGATACTTTGCATGTCAGCCCGTTGGCAGTGCGAAACCAAACAACAGGTGTGAAAGGAAGAGCGCATTACAGTGGCCGTGATAAATCTCAAAATAAATGCTGCTTTTCTCACCTGACATATCCGAGTCATCGTCGTCGTCGGCGTGTTCACAACGCTCCCCAAATTTATTCGACATTTGTTACGCCAAGGTTACCAAAAGTTCAGCAGTGCGATGCGAGTCAACGGAAAGCGAAAAAGTTTGTTCCCGAGCAACTGCGTCGGTGTCATTTCAGCCTATCCCTTTTCTGATAGTTTTGGGCGTCGGACATCAATATTCTGGCCGGATGAAAGCACTACGCGACGATTACGTCACGCTTCTCACTTTCGACATGTGTGAAGTCTGTTTCGCGACAGTAGAAAAATTTTCCAGTTGATGGATGATGGCCGATGACCCGTCGTGCATCTCTACATATGCTAGAGCAACGTCAGCCGGCATTCAACAACGCAAGCAAAATATTTATGTTGTTATGCCTGCGCAAAACTTTGATATATCATGTAAAACGTTCATACAAATGGCCCTCACGACTAAACTTGTGGTTCATTCACTAAACATTTGGCATTCGACAAAGCATTTACTTTATCCGAACGTTTTGCTGCAGCACAGTACGCCTACTCCCTTTACATCATCGGAAAGAGGGAAAATTAAAGAACGGCTTGCTAGCGGTAATAAAACAGGTCAGGAAGTGATACGAAACCATTATCCTTTTACAATTGATCTCCAAATCATGACATATAGCTGCACATTTCTGATTTTGTGCGAATTTTGCACTGGAGTTCCGTTCATGACAAAGGCGCATTTGACGTAATTCGCACATGCACTAGCTCGTCCTCCGACAACCGGTACGTATGCTGCACACACGAGTTGAAGCACAAAGTATAGGTAGAGGTTGTTCAGCTGCTGATTTCACAGCATCGAAACGTGGATGTCACGTAAGGAGAACTATTCATGTGGTTTTGAGAGGGTGCTCATGCCGATCTTCCCTTCCCATATTTCTCCCACGCGCGCGCGCGCGCGCACGCGATGGAGCCCCCAACGAAAATGGAAAATAATGATCTGCTTGCTTTTGGAGGATACAAAGTTATATCAATAAGGCTCGTATACATTTAAGAAAGCTGTACCTCGGCAAGAAAAGAAAATGTACGTAAAAACTTAAGTTCTGGGGTTTTACGGGCCAATTAAATCAGTGATCACGATGGTACACGCCGTGTAATGGCAATCTCCGGATTAAATTTGACCATCCGGGGTTCTTTGACGTACAACCAGCGCACGTGCAACGCACGTTACACGAGTGCTTTGCATTCAATGCAGCCACCGCGGTCGGTATGGAACTGGTGGCCTCGAGCTCACCACCGCGCAACACTGTGACCATTCCGCTACAGCGGGGTGTAACTATACGGAAAGAATAATTAAACGAAAAC
The DNA here is from genome assembly GCF_050947875.1 of Dermacentor variabilis. Taxonomy (NCBI): domain Eukaryota; kingdom Metazoa; phylum Arthropoda; class Arachnida; order Ixodida; family Ixodidae; genus Dermacentor; species Dermacentor variabilis. The sequence goes on along the minus strand of NC_134575.1, from coordinate 7,886,490 downwards.
ATTAAATAATTTTATTGGTGCCCGCAGAACAATGTTTTCACTCCCAAATTAGGATTATATATACAGCTCTAGTTTTGATATTTTTCTCGATCTCGCGCAGGCATATAAGTGCTCGTAAGAAAGGGTATTGGCGAAACAAACACCAAACAAATCTTGTCAGTTTATCGTCACTGAAACAAGCGATATAAAAAACGCACAGCGGCAACGAATTATGTTGTAGTGCTTGTACCCATGGAGACGGGCCGGCTACCAAATCTACAAAAGGGTGCGACGTCGGACATATATACAGGTGAGATCTTAGCTAGAAGGCGTTGGAACAGTGCAAGAAAAACGGAAACGAGAAAGACAGATCGCTCGTGTTCTGTCTATTGTCACGTCTGTCGTCGTTCCTTGCGTTATACTTGCCACAATTTCTATGAAATCTATATCCAAAAGCAACGCGCAGCCTTCGATATGGATAACCACGTGCGCTATATATGATTGCGACCTACGTTGCAAACAGCTTTAATCTTCAGAAATAAGCAAAAGGGTCTCACCTCGAGCGCATCAGCTCCTCGGTACGTATACGTATAACACTATAGTCATGCGGGCGGCTCGTAAGTCCCGTCCCAAGATGCATACGCAAAGCCCAGGCGTGTCTGAGAGCGCGGCTCGGCAGACGCGACCCCAGGTCTCATGTGGGACAGGCCTGACCTCGCACCGCCCGAATTGGCACCGCGGAGTCCATACGTCAGACTGACGAGACCGAATAGCGACAAACAAACAAACAAACAAAACTCATACGGCGGCGGGTCTTGTCAAGGGCCGCAAGGAGTCTTGGCCCGTGTCCCGGTATGCGAGTGGGAAGATGGCGCATTATAACTGTGGCGGCAGTAGACGACGCACCTTCAAACCGCGGCACACACGTACCGGGTACCGCGCTCGGCCAAGGTGGGCTCCACGTTTTTACAGCGGATCAGGCTGCTCCAGACGTGCGCTCCGAACGTCCACTTTAAATGTCGACGAAACTTCGCAAAACGAACCACGAATTAAGCAATGGAATTAATGATGTTTGCATGTCAACGATTTTGTGGCCAAAGGCCAAGTGGCAAGAAGGCAGGCGTAAGAAAAGAAGGGCTACGCAAACGTTGGGCAATGTTTGACGTGCTATGGCACTCTATATTGCGGATTGTATTTAACAAATATTTGTCGTTACAGAACAGTCACATGTATGGAAATGAGGCATTGCAGGAAAAAAGCGCATATCAAGACGTCTCACGCTGAAGTCATGCTGGTGCTAATTGGCAGTGGCAAATAGGAGGGCACACCGGGCACGTGTCCCCCCTCTCCCCCAAATTTTTGCGTTAGTAAGCGGCCTGCAGGTTCCCCCCCATTTATATATATATATATATATATATATATATATATGTATATATATATATATATATATATATATATATATATATATATATATATATATATATATATACACACACACACACACACTTGCTTGGGCGCTCAAATGTTCGCCATTTCGGAACTACAGTCAAGCCCCGTTAATTTTACTCGGTTAATTCAACTTTTCGCTTAATCCGCACGCACCGAAAAGTCCTTCCGAGAAACCCCGTATGCCACCCCCTGGCTACACAACATGAACACTTTTTCAGACAATTACTTGTTTTTTCACTGGGAGCATCAGCGTTTGCTTGAATGAATTTTATGCTTATGCTAAAAATCCCGGCAGAAATCATCTCACTATGAATGTTGACGTTAATGCAATTAACATTAAGAGGAAGCTTTAGCTTGGATCCAACTCCGATGCCGCCTATTCCAATACACGTAAAAACGCTTTTATAAGGCAACCACGTGCACTGCACCGATTTTAATAAAATTTGCCGCATTTCAGAGATAAAGTTTAATTATAGTGGCTGTGAGAAGCAGATGTTTCATTTATGGCTAGAATACCTTTAAATGAATTTTCAAAAATTGATGGGTTCGAAAAAAAATAATAGAAGTACGAAGTATACAAGTCCGTAGCTCTGCATCAAGAACAAATATCGCAGTTCTATAAATTGAATCCGTTTGAGCATCCAAAGCGGATAAATGATATCAATTTATATCTTACATAAAGTTTTAATTTGTTTACAAGGCTCTTGCAAAAGTCCTCACATATTAGAAACACGTACCCCAGCGAAGCTACAGCTAGGGTGTCATGTACGCATACATGGAAAAGGAGGAATCGGTGTTCTCGGCAACTACGTACGGCAACAAATTTGATAAGGTTTGTTGCATTTAAAAGAAAAAGTTATAATCCATTGACTGTTGGAACCGGATCTTTCATTTAATTCGTCATTTTTCGATATACCGTAAACTGGGATGCATAGCGCAAGAACGACACAAGGACGAAGCAGTAACACGGGACGAGCGCTAATTTTCAACAGTTTATTTATTGCAGCTGGTAAGCATATATATACTCACTGGAAGCCACTGCAACAGACACACTGAAGGGAAAGAAGAAAAGCAGTCATGTGATAAATCTTTTTGATAAAGGTAGCTGAAAATCGCAATTTTTCAGAAAACGAAACTATGAAGTTAACTCTCAGTAATGGAAAATGATATCGCAGTTCTGTAAAAATGCGCCTAATAATACATCTAAAGCGGGCAATTTTGATGGATTATACATGGCTCTCAAGTAAACCACTGTTATATGTGACTAGTAGTGTACTTCTGCAAAACCTTCGTAAACATTGGAACCAATTCATGAAACATAAATCAATGTATCAAATTTGTACGATTTGGATGTTCTCACGGATGCTGTTTACAAAACTGCAACATCTATTTGTAAATCTGCATTTGAAACATGCAGAACGAGTTACGAATTCGTAAACTTTGTGCTCTTACTTTTTTTCGAACTTACCAATTTAGGGCAATCTATGTAAAAAAAAATCAAGGCCATAAATCCAAATTCCTTCACCAACAATCACCAGAATTTAGCTTTTTCTCTCAAGTGCACCAAATTTCATCAAGATCGGCCCAGGGGTTATCTCAGAAAAGCATTTCTGCGTTTGATATGTATTTGAATAGATGGCGTCGGAGTTGGGGCTGGCCTAAAGCTCACCAGGCGTGGCCATTTTGAGCTAACAAGCGCCGTGCGTACGATGCGCGCTAACGACCGTGTCTGCTAAATATATTACGTCGCTACGCGCCGCGGAAGAAAGACCCGAAATTTCAAACCTAACGCCGTTTACCTTTCTCCTCGCGGGCACCGCGCACCCAGCTGGAGAGTCGCGCAAGTGCGCCTACGTATATCGCACTGCTGTGACGTCGCTCGTAGTGACACGTGACTTCGATAATTACTCATGACAACATCTGTTATTTGTGTAATTGAAGTTTAGAGAAATAATAAAACACACAAACCGAATGCCTGCGTGTCCTTGTTTTACTTTGCACCGCAATTAAGAGAGATGTACTATCGTGAGCAATATGAGCGGGAACACGCGGACGCGTGGCAAATAGCCTCGAAACCGAGTTAGAGCGATACGCGGATGCATGGTGCTGTCGAAAACAGAGGAGAAAGGGGGACGCTCTTCCGCTAACTGTTGGTACTCCCACCGCGCCTGCGTTAACGGCAGCTTACGGCGTTTCACTGGCCGCCGATAGTCGATAAGACGGTTACGTGTACAGTAACTTACAGCGAGAATTTTTTTTTCAGTCATGCGCATTTCACGCTTCGGTGTAACGCTTCGGTGCACAAAGTTATCGATCAGTAACCGCAACATCAAGCCGAGACCACACGTACGCTTGCGGACGCGCGTAAGCTCGCGTCCGCGCGCCTAGCGCCTGCCGCGCCTCGCGAGTAATGGCGGTTTGCACCCACAAAGACGCGCGACAGTGCGCGCTCACTCACAGACGCCTTGGTAGGCACCGCTTCGTACTTTGTTATCGACAGTGTTTCAAAATGCTTCGATTTATATTAACGTAGTTGTAATATTTTTATAGCTGTTAGAGCAGCGAAAAAAGGAAAGAACCACCACTTTCTTGCATGATATAAATCTGCTTCACCGAGAGGTGAACGTTTCGCGCCGTAGCTGTGTAGCTAGGCGCGCCGACGCGAGTCAACCGAAGCGCTCGATATAACAGAGCGGAGCTGTTCCCCGAGATCACGCCGCGTTTCGACGCGTACGAGCCATGCCGCACCGTCTGCGCATGCGTGGGCGCGTGAACGCGAGCTTGCGCGCGTCCGCAAGCGTACGTGTGGTCAGGGCTTGTTTTATCAATGTGCGTTGGCGATGCGAAGTTCCGCACTTCGTATACGCATGGTAGGAGTGCCAACAGTTATATCAGAACAGCGTCTTCCTTTACACTTTGTTTCCAAAGGCTACCGCCACGTAATTCTTTCCTTTAACTTTAAGAGGAAGCTTTAGCTCGGGCCCAACTCCGACGCGGCCTATTCAAATACATGTAAAACGCAAAAACGTTTTTATGAAATAACCCCTGGACCAATTTTGATGAAATTTGTTGCATTCGAAAGAGAAAGTTAAATTCTAGTGACTGTTGGAAGCGGAATTTCGATTTAGGACTTAAATTTTCTTAAAACGATTTTCAGATATTTGACCGTTTGAAAAAAATAGAAGCACGAAATTTACAAATTCATAGCTCTGCATTAAGAACTGATATCGCGGTTCTGCAAACGGCATCCATTAGACCATTCAAAGCGGACAAATTCAATATGTCATTTTACATCTTAAGTGAATTTGTTACGTTGGTTACAACGGTTTTGCAAAAGTTGTATTTCCCTATGATTAAATTTTTTTATATTCATGTGTAACATATCAATTTTGTCCGCTTTAGATGTACTATTAGATACAATCCACAGAATTGTATTATCATCTTTAGTGGTTGAGTTACAGAGTTGTAAACTTGATAGTTTCGTTTTTTGAAAATTTACGATTTTTGCCAATTTTTAATAAAAAATTGACGACCTAACTCAAAAATTCGAAACCAACGGTCACTAGATTTTAATTTTGTCTTTTAAATGCAACAAACCTCGTCAAATTTGGTGCAGTGGTTGCCGAGAAAAACGAATTCTCCTTTTACATGTATTTAGATAGGAGCACTCGAGCTAAAGCTTCCTCTTAATTCCTTTAACCTCCTTGGTATCACCCATGCATTGCGGGGTTCGAGGCTATCTGACACGTGCTCCTGTGTTCCTGCTCGTATATTGCTCACGATAGTACTTCCGTTTTGTCAGCTTGTTCCCACGTCGCGCAGTCGCGCGCACAGACAACAAAAGTATGTCATTTTCTACCGTGATCCAACGTGCGATCATGCTCTTGTGTCTGCCTCAGTATTCGCGTAGCGCTTACAATTATACCGCTAGTCAGGTATTCTCGTGAACAGTGCGCATAATCGTGCGCTGCGCGAAGTGGGACAATCGCAACTAGAGTCAACAGCTCGTGCACGACGCCGCCAGGGAAGCGAGCCGCGTAGCAGAAAAGCGAGGGGGGGGGGGGGAAATGAAGGCGGGGCCCGTGACGTATGCGTCACGCGATCCTTGAGCTCCGGTGTGGGAGAACGCAGGGAAGGCTTGGAATAGCTTGGGGCAAGTGGAAAGGAGCATCTCCTAGGCAATTGGCCCTCGCCTACTGAAATCATGGGTTCGCGCCACTGAAATATTTCTATCTCGGCTATTGAAGGTCGAATTCGAAATATTCTTGCGGCAGAACGCCCCCTAGAGGGCGCGTAGCAGCTTCCAGCGGACTCGGCTTCAACCTATCATTTCTCAAGCAAGGAAAATTGATTGAACAGTCATTACCAGGACTGATGTACGCGGATGATATTGTATTAATGGCTGACAATGCAGAAGATCTGCAGGAATTAATGGACATATGTGGTACAGAAGGAGACAGGTTAGGCTTGAAGTTTAGCAAAGAAAAATCAGCAGTCATGATTTTTAATGATAACAGTTGCGGCGAGCATAAGATACAGGAGGCCACGCTGGAGAAAGTCGATAAATACAAGTACCTTGGGGTGTGGATAAATAATGGCATTGAGTATCTGACAGAGTACGAAAAATATCTAATGACTAAAGGTAACAGAAGTGCGGCGATTATGAAGAGTAGGGCACTGTGGAACTACAATAGGTACGAGGTAGTACGAGGGATATGGAAGGGGGTAATGGTACCAGGCCTGACTTTTGCCAATGCAGTTCTATGTATTAGAACAGAGACCCGGCAACAGTTGGAAATTAGGCAACGTGGTGTGGGTAGGCTCGCTCTGGGAGCACATGGCAAGACACCAAATCTTGGAGTGCAGGGGGATCTGGGATGGTCTTCTTTCGAGGGCAGAGAGGCTAGTAGCAAGATAGCATTTGAGGAGCGATTGAGAAAAATGGGGGAAATTCGGTGGGCTAGGAAGGTTTTCAGTTACTTATACACGAGGAATGTTGACACGAGGTGGAGGAAGCGAACTAGAAAATTGACAAGCAAATACTTGGGCAGTAGCGGGGGAACAAGTAAGGAATCATCTGTCAAGAAAAAGGTTAAGGAGGCAGAGAGGGGTATGTGGAGTACAGAGATGCAAACCAAATCGGCATTGGAGACATACAGGACGTTTAAGCAAGAAATAGCCAAAGAAAATATTTACGATAACTCTAAGGGAAGCTCATTGTTGTTCGAAGCCAGGACAGGTGTACTGAGGACTAAAACGTACCGAGCCAGATACCAGGAGATAGATTTGGTGTGCGAGGCGTGTAGAGAGGAGGAGGAAACGGCGGAACGCCTGATACTTGCTTGTAAACAACTTCACCCTGCAGTTGAATCTAACGGGGAACTATTCAAAGCCTTGGGTTTTAAAGACAGTGAAAGTAGAATAGACTTTGAACAGGTAGAGATAACTAAACGGAGGCTATCTGATTGGTGGACAATATCAACGCAAAAGTAAAGGAGTAAATACATAGGTATGCATGCATATAGAACCACTAAAGGCTAGGTGGCGCGCGCCGCCGCCGCCCGATACAAAGGGTTGAGCCACAATCATCCATCCATCCATCCATCCATCCGTATGACCGAAACTTGCTACGTGGCCTGGTGAGGAGCCCTTCAACGCAGTGTAGCGGCACTCGTGTTTGAGATGTGTACTGCAGCCGGGCTCCTCTCGCGCACTTCCAGGCACGCTGCTACTTGTAGCAGTGCCGCTGCGCACATTCGTGGCACAGTATGCTTAAGCGTTGGGCTACTGTGCTTGAGGAACCCATACGACATGGGATCGATTCAGTCAAGTAACGAAGAAATATGATGTGATAACTTTATTTGGAATCCGGCGATTGGAAGGCCCAGGCCTGGGGCCACCTAGATGGCCACTGGGAGCTGCTGCTCCCGTGCGGCTTCCTTGGCTCGCTGGACGGCCCAAATTTGGTCTTGGAGTTCTGAGCTGAGCAGCACGGCCGACCACCGCGCCCGTAGATTTTCTGGGGAGACTGCCATTTTACTTTGGTATATTTCACATCCCCACAACATGTGTTGAAGGGTGGCTCTAACAGAATTGCATAGCTTGCACATATCGCTCTCGTATATATCGGGGTAGAAAGTTTTTAGTTGCACGGGACTCGTATAAGTTTCTGTTTGTAGTCGCCTCCAAGTAACAGACTCAGCTCTGTTCAGTTTAGTGTGAGCGGTGGTAATACTCGCCTCCAATTTCGATAGAATTTGGTAATATCGCTAAATCTTGTTAATATATCTTTTTCTCTCCAGATTTCCTCCTCCGCATTCTCCTGACTGATGGAAGTCACTCTTTGCTCAGCTTAGTTTTTTTTTTTTTCTGTGGCACGCACCCATTCTAGGGATTGACCAAGTATATATGAACATATACCAAATGGTGCATACCTTGTTGCACATACTCAGGTATTCAATTTGTAAATATGGGCCACCGGAGTAGAACTTTATGTATATCAATCTCTACTCCGGCAGCGACTGCGTATAGGCGGCTGAGTGCGGTCGCGCGGGCTCCATCTTGAAAGCAATCTGTGATGAGTACAGAGTCTAGGTGTGCCAAGGGCTCATAGCTTCGTGTGCGCAGTGTTCTTGCCACTTAGCTCCCATTGAAGTGAGAGGCAGCACGAAGATAAATTCGCTCGCTACTGCTGCCGCCTTTCCTTACAACACCATTTTGACAGCAAGTGTCTGCATTGAAGTGATTTTTGCCTGTGCATGCGACATCATGCTTCTTAATTTAGTTACTAAGCGAATGCTTAGGAGTTATGGCCAATAAAAACTTTACTATCCTTACTTCGTATAGCTGTCTACTAATTTGCTATTGCCATCGACGATTCGCCTTTAGGGCGAAACTGCAACTTTTTCTCATCACTCTTTTCCAGTTGCTACTTCCGGAAGTAGCAAGCCGCAATAGCTCTTTAGTACACTGTAGAACAGCAAAGAGATAGCCTCCGAGTCGTCGGCGCCAAAATCGGTAGTAGTGGCATCTATGTGAACATCCAAAATTAAATTTGAACTGTGTGCCAGGGTGACGCTCAGTAGGCAGATCCTCCGCAGCACAAGGCATTTAACAAGGAGTGGAGCACTGCAAAGGGAATCACAGGCGATCTTTGATTGCCAATGGCTCCACTACTGAATGTACTGAAGTGCTTTTGGTACTTTTTGCTGCAAAGTGTTTCTGAAATAGCCTGTTTTATCATCAAATGCATTCCTCGAGTTCAATAAAACGTGGTTCAGCACCCCTTTAAGGTCACTGTTCCAAATTGACTTTCTATTGTAATTACGCAAATTACCTTCTGGCATGATTGCTGGTAGTGTCTGATTTCAGCCAAAGATACTCACTGTGTTAGAACCACATGGCTGCAACTTGCTTTCTGCAAGGCATTTCTAGAGCCCACAGCTCTAAAAATATGATGCTTTTGAGGTGAACCAACAAGCAAAACAACAGAATGATGGCACGGCATGCTTAGCCCTACGATGGCAGCAGTGATCTAAGCAAGTCTGTCGCTGGTGGCTGTGGACACAACACATTGCAATTGTTTAGCCACACACTCAAAAGAAAATATCTAGGGTGGCCCCTATGTGAGCCTGCTACTTTGAATGTTCAACTGTTGCCCCCAACCCCAGTTTTCAAGAAATTGCAAGGACCCTCGAAAATTTTTTTTCCACATTCAACAGCTTTCAAGGATTTCAAGGAAGTGGACAAACCCTGTTAATATGAGCTTGCCCTGAATACTTGGCACAGTACTTAGCACCTGATGGCTTTGGGCTCCTGATCAAAAGGATCAAGAGGTGCACAGATTCTTAGACCAGCTGTCTGTGCCTTGGCAATACAGTACTTCACCAATGCAAGCATAGAGCAGCAGCATGTGAGGAAGCAATAATTTATTGAGCAAGTGAAGTGGCACAGTGCTGCCAAGCTCAGAGGACAGTAATGATGATTGGTGAAAGGAGTGTTGTACAGTAATTGGAAAACCTAAGTCAGACTCTCCACACTTCACTCAAGAAAATACTGGTGGTGCAGACACGTTTGCAGGCACCTGCACACTATGTTTGCCAGGAACAGAAGACACAACCCACAGTGAAACTGTGATGAGAATCAAGAGCTTGGGAAAGTATGTCCCTACACAAGCACACACATATGCGCAGATGCACGTAAATGCACACAAGTAGTTCCAAACTGGGGCAGTTCACTCTTCTCACTGATGACAAGGAATGGACAACAGTAAAGCAGGCCTCTTCTCACTCGTATTCCAGGATCTGCTTGTGGTAGAACAGCAAATAGCTGAAAAATCAAGAGAACAAAAAGCAGCACAAGTAAAATGGTTTCCAAAAAGTTGAACAGTCAAAGCTAGCAAGAAAGATATTAATTTATTTCACAAATCTGTGAGCAACTGAATTTGTAACTTAAAAGGGGAACTCCACTCTTCAAAAAGTATATTTTACTTCTGGGTAGATTTTGATAAAATTTGTTGAATAGATGTATTTCAATGTACTAATTTAAGATACACCTTCACTTTTATTGTGGAATAAATAAAGTTTTAGAAATTAAGGAAATTCAGTTTCTTTTTACTATTTACTAAACTATATATGGCGCACTGTGGTAAAGGTCAAATCAACCAAGGATGATGCAGGTGTCCAATCAAGCAAAAATAAATTCTGTACACCAGCCTCGAGCAAAGGCATGTAAAAAAATACACGGGCCAATTCCTGGCTCCAAAGAGCAGGGTTCCCCTTTTAAAACACTTCTAGCAGATGCAGAGATGCAACTTCGTCCACTACCAATTTACTTTTTTACAGTAGCACAAAATTTCTGCAAGGAACCTCGTCTCAAGGTAGGGATGTCACCATTAAGTTCGTCCTTGTCAGAGGTTCTGAAAAGCCTGCACAGGCTACAACTGTCGCCATTCTTTAGGTCACACAGCAAAACAGAATTGGAAATGAACAAGAGAAGGCCATCCAGTGATCAATGTGCAGTAGACTTCCATTAAGTCGACTCCAGTTAATTTTTTTTAAACACTTTTTGTTCATTCAATCCCGATTGAATATCACAGCCGGCCCGCCCACCCATACATTCATATGGGCCCAAATGTTTATTTAGATCCTGAAATCGGCCGTTGATGGATAATTCGAACTTGGCTAGCCAGCATGTATAAACCTGACCCCAATGGTGATCTCAGTGGCAACTCCGCTGGGGATGCCTGTCTTTCAGGTGCTTAGGGTACCGTAAATGCGTCAAACATGTCATCTGAATGGGAATCTTCTGCCGAAAATTCCCATTCTTGGCCTGCCCCAGGAAGGTTTTGAAGCAAAAGCGGTAGCTCACAATGAATTATTACGATATTTACCCGTTTCAAATGTGCACCTTTTTTTCCAAGAAAACTCATTCGAATATTGCTTGCACCCGGCACAAGCAGATACAAAACCAAAACCATGTTCGCGGCGTTTGCAAAAGATTCCCATCAGAACCAACCTAGCCAGGATCATTGCCACTGCCATCACAAAATGGCAAACATTAATTATGACAGAACAAGTGCTTGCGTCGCATAGCATGATGATGACGTGCCGCTTTCAGTCTGATTAAGAAACCACAGTCAAAGCATTATTTTATGCGTTAGGCTAGTGGCAAGAAGTCGTCTTGCATGTTCTTGGCTTTCCGGAGAATTGCATGCGTCACAAGACTAACTGTCGAACTCTAGGTGGGGGTCACTATCCCGTTTGCAATTGTTGTGGAGTCATTTGATAAATGCAGTAAGTAAAACACACTATGGACTGTATAGAGGAGAACAGCGATAAACTGCTCTCTGACAGTGATGACAATGGACATTAAGTAAATACATTTCCATATTGTGAAGGCAAAGTTAGCTGGTTTCGTCGGAGATGTGCTATGTTTTTTTAACAAAAAATTAGGAGTGTGTTAAATTTCTATTTGGTTTAGGAGCCCAAATGCAATCTCTACGTTAGCTTTCTACTTTGAATATACAAAAAGTGGGTGCACATTCAATTTGGGGACATGTTAGAATCAGGCAGATACTGCAGATTGAATCTGTGGGTGTGGGTTTTTCTGAATGCGCAGTGGACATTCTTTCTGCCTTTTTGTTGGTCCCGCCATGGTTGAATTAATGGAAGCCAACTGTTTTCGTATGAGTGCGAATTCCAGAAAGCCCAGGCCTTGCCTGGCCCGCGCTCTTTGTGCGTGCAGAACCAGAGCTTGAAGGCTGAGGATCGCACATGGTCACACCCTCAAGAAGACATCACTGGGAGACATCACTCGGAGGTGGAACGCTTCTTGTACAGCTCAAGTGATTAGTCTGACAGTCTAGAGCAGCATTGCTTGGCCACGGCACGTCGATGCATTCACAGTCTGAGCACTAGGCAGCACACTGCAGAGCTGTCGCGAGGTGAATGTGACACACAGTGCAAATGTGCAGTCAGTGTGCAATAATAATGAAAAAAAAAATAGCTGATGATTCAAGGGCCTTTAAAAGTGGTGCTTCCATAAAACACTCTCATATAAGCCAAATCTGAAGTCTTGAAATTTGTTATACGGTAGACAGGTAGACACAGCAATAAGGTTAATCTTATTGGTTTCCTTTAATCATGCAGAAGTCACTGACTTAAATATAAATTTAGTTTAAATTTAGCACACAAAACTACACTATATGCACAACCTTTTAGCATCATAACTTGAATAATAAAAATTAACAAGATTTTTTGGTCTAAGGTTCACTCTTAAATTCACCTTTATAGATTAATTTACCAAAATAAGTTGTTCCACAACCATAAAAAGGCAGTGACAGAGACAGAGGTTAAAGATAAGCATACACACCCTTCCGAGTCTAGGACATCCTGCAAGCTGGCCCGCGTGATTAGGTGGTCATCACACTTAAACCAGTGGTCCCGGTGTTGCCGCACATAAGCAGTGTAGTGGCCTGTCTCAATAGTCCCACTGTGGTTCACTACAGCAAATAAGCAGTACCTGTAAAATGAGGGTTCCTTCAGGGCTGGCTGCTGCAGGACAATGGACTGCTTGAACTGTTTTCTACCGAAGAAAAGTATAGTCGTCACCAGGAGTTGTACCTTATTTATTAGTTTTTTCAACATTCTAATTTTCCTGCTTCCAGGAAACTAAAAGCCGTGTGCCTGGAAAGCTCTAGCAATTGGTAAACTTTTCACTTTGGTATGGAAAGATCTAAGATTAACACAAGAAACAATAGAGAGATGACTTGCACTGTCTTCTTTTCTATGGATACTTGACCACAGCCTTTCACTATAGTTGCACATACTGAAGAGACATGCTTACCATTTGTTAAAACGCTCATTAGGTTTGGATGTACTCCTAAAACATTGCTTTGAAGAGATACAATAACAAGGTGAACATGGCAGACCACAGCCCAGCTAATAAATACCTCAGTCACTCATTAAACTTAATGCCAGTTATGACTAGCCCAACACTACACAGAATTTCAAAGGAAAGAGCAATTGCATACAAGAGCATTGAGAACATGCAAATAAAAAAAAATCAAGTACAATGTCAAAGAATACATAATGGATTTTAACTAGCAATCCTGGACAACAAATGCCATTATTAAGGAAAGCCAAAGAGATAGATCAGAGCTCTATGGTGTCTAAAGAAAAAGCCTTTCTCAAGAATGGAACTTCTGACTTTTCTATAGAATATCTCCCTGATGTTTCTCACAGTACTTTGGCAGTTCTATTCGTGAAATTGTAGAGTCTTCTCTGGAAGTTTTCCAACTGGCATAGCAAGACTTCTGCGGTAATTATCACAGCTTAGAACTACTGTTTGAATCACCCTATTCACTGTTAGCCATTTGAACTGCAGGAAGGTTTGTGTGGAGTAATTAACATTGTAAGTTGATGACATCTTTGATTTTAAAATACTTTTATTGCTTAGTTATAATCAATGGGAATTTTACATAAACTTAGCTGAAGGATTCAAGTAGCAAATACTATTCAGAACATGATGAGCAAAACGTGAACAAGGTGAATGCTGGAGTAGACGTTTCGACAAGTGGACTTGTCTTCTTCAAGGCGACCATATGCTTTCCTCGCCACAGTATATATAGGTGGGGTTCTTCTAAAGGGGAGAGAGTGTGAGGCGGGAGGATGCGGAAACAAGGAAAAATGTGTTAGCGTGTCGAATTGAGAGTAAAGGAACACTGTGTACAAGGTCAAAGCCAGCGCCCCCCCCCCTCCCACCCACCCACCCACCCCGGTGTGTCAGCTGCCGTGTCAAAGGCGTCTGACACGCCGGCTGACGAAAAAGGAAAGGAAAGGAAAGGAAAAAAAAGCGGGGGGGGGGGGGGGTGGGGGGGGGGGGGTATGCCAAGAAATCAAACTAAGCGTTGTTGCCTATAGCTTGAAGTTTAGCATAGCGAATACATTCTAAAGCTCCCTTTGAAACGTTTATGCCTATTGGTTGCAATGTCTTGAACTTATGAATAAGGTATGATTCTCTGTATTTTCTTTCTCGTTCAGAACGGAAATTTGACTGTAAGATGTAGAGTTTAAGTTCATCAAAGTTATGACCTGGTTGGTTGAAATGCTCGGCGACGGCTTTGGGAAGCTTTTTAGCTGTGTTCGCGCGATGTCCGTTTAATCTGGCGTTTACTGATTGTCCTGTTTCACCGATATATTGTTTCTTACAGAAGAAACATTCAAGCATATAAATCACATCCAAACTTGTACAAGTGAAGCTAGATTTGACTTCATGTGTATACCTATTTGCGGTGCTTTTAATTTTAATGTCACTTTGAAGGTGCCTGCAGGTTTTGCACCTAGGGCGACAACATGCTTTTATTACGGGGGAATGCTGTTGGCTGACTTTTGCGTGCACTAACATGTCTTTAAAGTTCTTGTTTCGGCGATAGGTAACCCTGGGTACATCCGGGAATGCTTTTCGCAGACGCTCGTTACTTGATAATATTGGGTGGTATTAGGATGTTGTTTATGTTTGGGAGTGCATTAGAATATTATGTTATAAAGGCCGGCGGTCTGTCAGATTCTACTGTGGGCTGTCTCTTCGCCAATTCTGACTGTCTCTCCAATCTTGACGCGGCCATCATAAGCTCTATCGAGAGCAACTTGGGGATAGTTCCTTTCTGCTAGCGTTGATTAAAGGTCATTTAGGTGGTGGATATAATCGTAGTCTTCGCTGCAGATTCTTCTTATATGCTTCGCTTGTCCGACAACAATTCCTTGCTTGCAATGTCGCGGGTGATGACTGCTGTAGTCTAAATATTGCTGGTTATCTGTAAACTTCCGGTAAAGTGTCGTTCTCAGTTTTCCGTTTTCTATGTAGACCTTCGTGTCCAGGAAGTTGATTTGACTAGGAGAGCGGTGAGCAGTAAATTTAATACTCGGGTGAAAGCGATTGAAATGGCTAATTAAGTCGGTTAAGGCGCTTGTGCCGTGTTCCCATATTATAAATATGTCGTCAATGTAACGAAGATAGGTGTGGGGTTTTAAAGGGTAGGATTTCAGCAGGTCTGCTTCAAGCTGTCCCATGAAAATGTTCGCATACGTGGGAGCGAATGGCGTACCCATGCTAGTGCCGAAAATTTGCAGGTAGTGTATAGAATCGAATTCGAAATAGTTGAGTGTGAGAACTAACCTAAGGAGCGATAAGTAAACTTCAGGAGCGTGCACCTGGGGATTGATTGCGAGGGATCTAGAAACGGCTTCAATTCCTTCACTCATGGGAATGTTGGTGTAAAGGGCAGAAACATCCAAAGTGACTAGAATAGCGCGCCGGAAAGGATTTGTTTAGCGTTGATGCCGTCAATAATTCGAAGCAAGTGAGGCGTGTCTTGAACGAAAGATGGGAGGGTGGTGGGTATGTTTGACAGGTGGTGATTTAAGAATTTAGATAGTGACTCAGTAGGTGTGTTGTTATTAGACACAATAGGCCGACCTGGGATTTCTGCTGTAAATATTTCTTCGACCGGAACTTTATGTATTTTAGGAAGAAGATAAAAGCGGCCTGCTGTTTTGTTCTTGGGCATCATGAAGCGATATTCAGATTGCGTGATTAGTTCCCTGGACAGGAGCTCCGCTATTGTGCTTATCACAATATTGCTGTAATCTGAAGTTGGGTTAGAGTAGAGTTTTCTGTAATGGGTGTGGTTGCTCAGTTGTTTAGAGGCCTCA